>NC_049172.1:35316590-35616590 GCF_009769625.2 Cygnus olor
CTGAATGCCATGTGAAATTCATCACACCAGGCAGGTGAAGTCTGCTAGGAGCTTGATCTCCCCATACTCCTCCTATCCCTTACCTGCATGTGTTTCCTTTCCCTGGGAACGTAAGATCTCAGCACTGCCATGTTTTCTTGTCTCCCAATTGCCCTTCTATTCTCTTTCACCCTTCTTTAAATTACTGAGGTGTTGGGAAGAGGGCATAGTTGGCCTAGTACTGCTAAAGTCTACTATGCCTTCCTTCTTTCCTGCTGCTGCTGGTAACATGCTATGTCAGAGGGAGAGAGCAATGAGTTTGGTAAATGCACAGTCCTAGACGGTAGATAAGCCCCTTGGGAGCTTGCCAGTTCTCGAGGTCCAGAGCAGTCTCAGTATTTCTCCAGTGTTTTAACACAAAGGTAGCTAGTGAATTGAGAAACCAGAATTGATTTCCCTGTGGAATTTGCCACCTTGCTGGTGCAGTAGAAACTCTGCCTCTCAAAGTATATGTAACAAGATGTCTAAGAACTTAGACACACTTTCATTTAGCAAACAGCTGTGGCTTAAAATGCTGTTGCCTCTCTACTAAACTAAGCTGCAAGACTTCACCCTGAAGTAGAGGAGGAGGCCAAATGCATTCTGTTCTGCCAGTGTGGGGGTGGAAGCAGTTAGCTCCTCCAAGAGGGTGGTAATGTCTTAAACCATGGCAGGTGTTTGCTAATGTGCATGTGCCTAAATCTTCAATTAACCAGTGACTAACAGGAGGCTAAGCGAAAACAAAATGATGGAAGGAATGGTTTTGGTCTCACTCTGATTTAACTTAAACCATTCTTAAGATGGGATAAAGCTACCGATTTGAATGTCTTTAAGTGGAGAATGGAAAATGGTGCAAAAAGATCAAGATTGGGGCAGATACATTTATATATATCATTCACATTTGTAACTGTAATAGCCCTAAGCTAAGTGTTCTGATTCCCTTTTGACATAAATTCTTTTCATCAGGTCAGAAGTTGCTTAGTATTTTAGGTTGCAAAACATGAAATTAAGTCTGTATGTTTAGTTTGTAGTTTGTAAGATGTTGCTGGTTTGGATTCTGGGGAGAAATTCTGTATCTTATGGATCTGTAAACTAAAGGCTGATAGTTAAAGGCTCAAGTGAGGTTTGTTTGTTTGTTTTTTTCAAAAACATGCTTACAGAAAAAGGGCATGAAGAGTGAATTATGTAAGTAAGCAGCCAACTGCGCTTATGGTTATTAAAATCAGAAGATCTCCTTGGTAAATCTGAAGGAACATCACAGTAGTTGAGTAGCAACTGTGTCTCTAGGCCTCTAGTCTGTGTATTTCTGACCTGCAGACCCCAGGATTATTCAAGAGCATGGGTTTAAGGCTAACAGCCTTTAGTATTGTTTTTTATTATGGTAGTGGTGGTTTGTTTGTTTGTTTGTTTTCTGTTTTAATTGGAATTAGGAGGTATATCACCTTTCCTAAGTAGTGTCCTATACTAGCAGCTGGAACATGTAAACACTGTAATTCTTCTGAAGGGATTAACATTCTGAATTTGCATTGCAACTAGAAGCAGCTTAGGCTGAAATTATTATAAAATAATTATGGCTAGTTTTTTTTTTTACCAGGATCTGGACAATATTCTGACACAGCTGGCTGTGGTTTAGCTAAGAGATACAGAATGCATTGCACTCTTCCTTCCTGATGCCTCCCCACTCTGTGGCTGCAAGATCATAGGGGAACTCATGAGACTCGGGATCTTGAAGAATGTTTCTGCTGCAGTGTGTTCTCTGTTCACGATCATGGATGGCATAAGCAATTGAAGAGTCAGAAGAGTACTGCCAGTGATTTCAGTGGTTCCAAAAAGAGTTTTTGTCTAGTTTGCTCTTCTTGACTGTGGCCCTTGCATTATGTTTTCCATTTAAAAGACAAGGAGGTTAAAAACTTTGGGGAAGGAGAACTCGGTTGCCTCTTTCAAAAGCTAAAGCCTGTTTGTGGTTTAGGATCCACTGGTTATGCAACTCTGCCTCCTGCTTTGTAACTGTTTATTATCTGTCCCAAGGTGGTAATCATCTGATAATGACTTCTGATCATTGTTTATTGGCCTTTGTGAAACCAGTCAGTGGCCTTGCCAGTTATTAACTTGTCATTATTTATTATTATTACAAATTGGTACTTAATGTTGTTAGCTTACAGAGCACTTGCAAACAAGGATGGTGGTATCCATGATCCTATGAATCCTGTGGATTTGTTCGTCCCCTTGTGTTTGCCTCTTAAACACTTCAGAGCAAGAAGTTTATAATCCAATCTTGTTTGCAGGATTGATTCATAGTTACTGTTCAGTGTAGGAATATTGAACTCTTTTAAAAGAGAAAAGAGGAGGAGTTTAGGCTACCGATAATCTTCCTCTAAGAGGTGTGGGAAGGAGTGTGATTTTGATGGAAAACAGGGTACCTGGTTAGATATTGAAGATACAGGGGCTATAGGCAAATACCTTTGTTCAGCAGGAAATTAATCTGAAGATACAAGTAGCGTTGAAGAGAGTCTGTATATCTTTGCATACACAGGGGGACACAGCAATACTTTTGGTAGGCTGTGTTTTAAGCAGAGGTGGCCTAGTGCCGTAGTTACCATAGTCTCGTGGTTTGGGGCCCAAGAACTGGATATAATGGCCTTTTTTTCTTTTTTTCTCAGTACAATTTTATTTTTTCTTTTAAGCTGACCTTGACAACAGAATTCTTTAAAGCTTCAAAAAATAAAGCTAGTTAGTTTTTAGGTTTCAGTTTAGCAACCTTTTCAAGTGTTTGTTACATTATATGAAGATAGTTTGGATGCTAGATAACCTGCAAAGGTTTTAAGAACATTACATCATTTGTTACTGTGTAAAACTTTATTTACTCAATTTGTTTCACTTTTCTCATGTGTAAGTGAAGAAAATATTTACTTTGTTCAAAAGTGGTTTCTGGGGCTGAACTTAATTCATATGTGTAACTAGGGTTGGTGTTTGGAAGGTGCCATACGATCATTACTTATTAATAGCAGGACCTGCAGAGGCAATGCATTATTTATATTATGTTATCTGTGGAAGGCTCGCAACTATTTTTTTGTTTGGACTAGAAATGTTCAAAAGTATGGTCAGCCAACTTCTGAGTCTCTTTTCCTGCTATACCACCAAACATGTAATGGAAGATTATTTTTTAAATGGCATTATGCCCTAAGTCATCTTCCTTAAACCACTGTATAAAAGCATGTAAATTTAGACCTGGTGTCTTTGATTTCAATGTGATTGCTGGATGCGATATTTTAAGTAGGACAATGCACAGAGTAGTGCAATTAACCAGGAGAGGTATGAAGAACGAAGCCCTTCCCATATAGACTACTTCCAGGCATGAGATTAGAAACTCGTTAAAGCTGAAGTATAAAGTTTCTCCCTGATAGTTCATTCAGCCATTGGGATTTCTTTCACTGCAGAGCAGGCTCAAGGCTTGGCCCTCTAAACCCTTTGTCAAACTGTTGGAAGATCTGTTGAAGCCAAGGTCATCTTCAGAGATTTGGCGCTGCTCAGTCGCTTGCGAGCTCCCATGGCGCTCTCAAAGAGCTGTGTTCCCCCTGTGTCCTTACTGCAGCTGCCTTAACTCCCCTGAAGGGGGGTTCAAATGACGGAGGGGAAAAAATTAGCATATTGTAAATTAATGCTGACACTGTCAGCATTAATTTGTGCCAGAAATGCGTGAGGAGTAGAGGGTGGAAAAGAGTGATGATGCAGAAAGCAGTATTTTCTGACATCCCATTCTCCACAGAGCACCTGGAGAAGGGCTGCCACAGCGGTGGATGGCAGCACGAGGCAGGACTCATCCTTTTCTGAGGCAGCTGCCTTGTGGCCTCCTGTGCGGGTAGGGGCATCCAGACAGACAGCGAGCTGTCGCGTGCAAAGCTGGCTTAGTTAACACAATTGCCACTGGAGTGGTTCTAAAAGATAATAAGGAAGGGTTTATTCTTCTTAAGCTGCAGCTTCTGTTAAGTTAACAAAGTTATGTTGCTTAAGTCCCAGGCACGTCAAAATTGAGGTTTGTGAGCAAAAATAATAATAAAAAAAAAAAATACCCCTGATATTTTTGGTTAATATTACTCATGCTATACAAATCTCCAAAACCAGTGTAATCTGGAGAACTGAAGGCAAAGACAGGACTTGAGTACTCTGGGACTTGGTACTCCGGTACACTTGGTCATGAGTAGGTAGGTGTAAGGTATCTGTTTGGATTCATCTCCAGCCCTGTATCACTCTGTTATGTACTTCTTTTTTTTGGCTTCTGGATTAAAAGTAAATGCACTTCTCCATGAAAATGAAGTATTTTAGCCATATCGGGAAATGAGAAACCAACTTTAGTCAGGAGGCGTGTGTTCTGTTTCAGAAGTCTCACCTTCTCTGTATGTTTGGTTTTAACGTCAGAACTGTACTCACGTCAGGGAACCTCAGATTCTCTCTTATAAACCTAATCTTTTAAATCTTTGTTTTTCCCTGCGTGGAAGAGGCAACTGTGCTGTGAAATGGGTGTAATATTATATGAAACCTTTCTAACGTGAGACGATTAAGAGTGCTGAGGTGACTGCTTAAAAGATATAGGCTGCAAATCTACCGTTTTGAGTTTTCCTAGACAGCTGTTTATAGAAAATAAAGTATTTTGAAGTTATGATAAAATACGGTGTGATAAAATGATGAGTCAGATTGTCAAAAGCAACCAACCTAATAGGTATACATGGGAGAATAATGCATTTTTTGTTTTAGTTGCAACATCTGACTCATGATTTCGATTATGTATTCTGCGAAGTTCAAAGTTTCCTTACACAAAGCGAGAGCTATATGAAACAACCGTGCTTCAAACCATTTTACTTCAATTGTAGTAACAGGTTTTAGAGTTTAAATCATTAACAACCTCTGTGTGAACTTTTATCCAAATGACTGCAAGTCACAAAGAGAACACTTCTCTTTCACGAAGTACCTTTTGTGCTTCAACGAGACCCATTCCCTCTTCTATTTTTTCCCCACCTTCATGTCCGTCTTTGAAGAAAGATGTGTGATTTGTGAAGTAATGAAAGTATGTATCAGTTAATGAAAACTGCTATACTGCCTTCATAATGCACACCGAAATTGCTTCGGGATAAAGCTTCGTCTAACCGTATTACAGCAGGAAAAAAGTAAATTTCACAAGTCCAGCTTGCTGTGTGCACTGCAGGAGTTTCATGTGGCAGTTAAATCAACTATTAGGGGTGACCTAAGCGTGCTTTCCTCCCCCGGCACGTGCACTACTCCAGGAGCTGGGATTTTCAGGGGGCTTGCATTTCATCCCCTGCTTAAAAGCTGCCCTGGCACAGCTCAGAGCCTGGTGCGGGGGCAGTGCATCCCCAGCTCCCTTCTCGCTCACTTTGTGCACCGCCTGGGGCAGGGGGAGTTGTGCTCAGCCAGCCTCCCTCCCTCCGACCCTGAAGTTGGTTAGGATCAGCCTCTCCACCCCTGTGCCTTTTCATCACGCTTTTTCTTTTCTATCGCAGGAAGGCAAAACGCCTTGATTTATTATTATTGATTTATTTTTTAAATGGGGGGGGATGTTATTTTCTCTCCCCCCAGATCGGCGAGGGGCTTCCCGAGCGAGCAGCCGAGCCTCAACCCCCCCCCTTCCCAGCCCCTTCCCTCCCTGCCCGTCCTTGCGGGGCGGACCGGCGGCGGGTGCGGGACCGGGGCAGCGCACCCCGGGGCGCGGGGGCACCTTCCCTTCCCTTCCCTTCCCTTCCCTTCGCCCTGCCCGGCCGGGCGTGTGCGTGTGTGTGTGTGCGCGCGTGTGTGCGCGTGTGTCCCCGGCTGCCTCCCGCGGGCGAGCCGTGAGCGCCGCCGCTGCCCTTTGATCCCGGCGTTAGTGTTAGTTAGGGGCCGGCAGGAGCGGGGCGCAGCCCTCGGCACCGCCGCGCCAGCCCCGGCCCCGGCACGGCGCCCGCCCGCCGGGACCGCAGCCCCCGGCCGCTGGGAGGGAGCGAGGAGGGAGCCAGAGGAGAGAGCACGGCGAGCGGGGACAAGCCAGGTGCACGGCCGGCTCGGGGGGAGAGAGCAGAGAGAAAGAGCGCGGGGGGAGAGCCCTCGGCGGTGGCTCCCGGGGAGCCGGCTCCAGCCCCCGCTCCCCCGGCGGCGAGGGGAAGCCCGCCCCGGCTGGCGGCTCCCCCGGGGGGGCCCGGCTTTGTGCCTGCCCGCGCCCCCCCTCCCGGTCTTATTTGATCTCCCGTTAACCGAGGAGGAGAATGTGAAAAAAGGGGGAAAATGCCCAGGAGGAAGCAGGAGCAGCCCAAGCGCCTCTCTTCACGTAAGTGCCCCCTCTTTTTGCCATTTTCTCCTTCCTCCTCTCCCCGTCTCCTTCCCCTCTGCAGCCGCCTCCGTCGTTTTGTGCATTAGTTTAGGGTTACAGAGGTGAAACTGACAAAGACACAGCCTGGGTTATTCCTCTTTTAGGTCTGAGCTAAGGCAGCCATGTTGGTGATGAACAGCCTTGTGCCCTTTTAATTTTTCCTCTCTCTCTCTCCTTTCCCCCCTTCTTTCTTCGCGGCTCTCGCCCTTTCCTCCCGCTCCCTCCCCTCGCCCGTGATTGTGCATTTGTGCTGGGGGGGGCGGCGTGGGCTTCTCTTTGGGGCCGGGGGGGGGGGGGGGCGATTTATTGGGGTGGGGAGGGGGGCTAGCACCGGAGGGGAGGGCGGCGAGAGGGGAAGCGGCTGCTGGCGTCTTGCGCGGAACCAGCCGCGAGGTCCGGCCCCGGCTAAAGGTTGCGGCGGGGCTGGGCGGCCCGGGAGCGGGGGGAGGCGGCGGCGGCGGCGTTGGGGGCACCCCGCAGCCGCCCTGAGGGGGGCCAGGGCCGGCGGGGGGAGGCACAGCGTGCCCGGCGAGGTCCCCGCAGAGCCGAGCGGAGCGGGGAGAGGCGGCGGCGGGCTCGGGGCTGCCGCCGGGGAGGGAAGGGTCAGGCGAGCCCCGGGCGCCGGCGGCGCTGCCCCGGGCGCAGGGCTAAGGGCATCCCGCGCATCCCCGGCACGGCTCAGCACGGCTCGGCTCGCCCTGCCCTGCTCCTCCGCGCTCCCTCCCTCCCTGCCTGCCTGCCTCCCTCCTCCCCCCGCCGTCCCCCCTCTTCGCAGAGCAGTTAACTTTTCTCCCGCTCCCCGCACGAAGCGCTCGGCAGCCAGTGCGGGAGACGCGGAGGGGAGGGGAAGGCACCTAAAAATACCTTGCCCCTGCGTGGCCCCGGGGCCGGTTCAAGGCGACCGGGGGTGGCCGGGGGCACTGCCTGCCTGCGGCTGCTCCGCTCGGGGCTCGCCCGCAGCCCCTCCGCGCCGGGCCGGGGGCTGAGCCGGCGGTGCCGGAGCCGGGCTCGGCGGCGGGGAGTTGAGCGGGGCGGCCCCGGCCGGGGGGCGCAGCGGGGCCGGGCCCTGCACTGCGCGGGCGGCGCCGGGCCGGGGCCGGGGCTGGGGCCGCGCTGCCCCCGGCACCCCCTGACCCCCCCGGCCGGGGGGCGGCACTCGCAGCCCCGCCAACAGCAGCGCCTCCTTCCCTCCCCGCTTTCTTCCCGCCGGGGTCGGGTTAAGGGCTCCACTTGGGCTTTTTTTTCCTTTCCTCCCCCTCCTCCTCCTCCTTCCCCTCACCCCTCCGCTCTCCGCTCGCCCCTTGCTGGCGGCCCCGGCGGCTGCTCCCCCGCACCGCGGGGGCGGCCTCCGCAGCGCCCGGCTCGGCCCGGCGGGGGCAGGGGCCAAGCCCGGGAGCACCGGGCCTGGGGCGTCCGGAGGGGGGGGCGAGCGCCGCCGCCCCGCTTCGGCCCGAGCCCCCCGGGGGCTGCCCGGCGGGGGGAGGCGGCGCCGCGGCCGGCCCGGCGGCTGACCTTGCCCTCGCCCCTGCCCCTGCCCTCCGCCCGCCTCCCGGGCTGACACGGCGCCCGGGCTCCATTTTAGCTCGCTCGGCCGCGCCGCTCCCGGGCGCTGCCTGCCGGGGCTCGGCTCCGGCGCTGGGCTTTGGCTGCCCCCGCCTCCGGGTTGCGCCTCAGGCTCGCCTCGGCCCCGACCTCCTGACCGCCTGCGCCGGGAGGGGCCGCGGCCTCTTCCGCGCCGCCCGGCTGCTGCCTGCATTGTGCCAGCCGAGCTCCGTCTGGGGGTGCTTTCTGCGTTTTATTTTAAATGCACGGCCTAATTTGCAGATTAATTTTTTAGTTAAATTCGTGGAAGCTTTTTTTTTTTTTTTCTCCTGACGTGTGAAGCATGCACACACTGTATGTCCCACAGTAATGCTACTTGTGAAATGGGTTTTATTTAAGTTCTTTTACAACGAGATTGCACTGGATTAAAAACTATCATTTGACAACACCCCTCCTCCCCCCCCCAAAAAAAAAAAAAAAAAACCCACCTAATAATACATTGGATAATTCAGGAGAATTGTAGGAATACTGTTACAGTCTGCAGCCTTGCAGGTCCAGAAGGTGCCTTGGAATTAATTCATTGCACTCAGTTCAGGGTGCAAATGCTATAAATAGTGATTTTACTTTTTTTAGCAACATATTGCTTTAATGGCTACTCAGGGTAAAATACATTTTTATTTTGCAATTCCTGCTGTTTTTAGCAATGCATTTAATAAGAGTGCATACATTTTTCATTTTTAAGTGTTAACAATAGCAAAAGAACATGAAGCCCACCATGCGGATCTGGAAGGGAGATGGCTGATACACTATTCAACCTTAACTCTGCCCCAGTGTGGACGTTATGCTGTGATTCAGCCCTAAGCTATGTTACAGGTTGTTGCTAGCACATGAACACTCCCCTGTGCACCTAAATGACTGTGGGGCTCGCTTTGACACATGGCAACTTACTGAACCCCTCTGTGATAATTTGGGTTCTATCAGTTGGGGAAATAAACACTAAGACATGGTTCCACTGAATGATTTGGCAATGCTAGAATGCAAATGAGCAAATGTGGCTCAGTACAGTAAGTCCCGTGGGCTTTACTACGGCTAAGGTAGGAAGCTGTGTTTTCAGGGCATCTAGGCCTTACTTTCCTATAAATTATGTACCCCAAAATGCACCTGAAGAACACAGTCATGCTGCTTGAAGCGATGGTATACAGCTGCTGCTGACTGGGACGCTTATTTTGTACTTCTGTACATTGACTTCACTGGACAACTGTTCCGTAGATTTAGAAGTAATTTCACAAAAGAAGATGGCACTGCCAAAACACATCGTCTGGTGGAGAAATTTTATGTAAAAGAAGAAAGAGTTGTTTTAGGCTGTTGCAACAATTTAACTTGGTTTCAAGTGAGTTGCCAGATACTGATGCTTAAAAGGTTGAAGGAAAAAAGGGTTGATTTTATTAGATGCAATAATACTATGCTTTGGTGGTATTTGCTTAAAAGGGCAGAGTTAAGGCTGAGCCCTCAGTTGCTGGAGTTGTTTACAGCATAATTTGGTTTGGAAGGGTCCTTTGCAGGTCACCTGGTCTACCCCCCTGCTGAAAGCAGGGTGAATCTCAAGAGTTCAGTCAGGCACAGGGGCCATTTGAAATGCCACCATTAAAGTGTTGAACTGGAGTTTCCACCTGTAAAGGCGTGAAGTTTTTGGAAAATGTTTAGTCACAGATGCTAGTGGAGTGTCTTTACTCACTGCAAAATCCAAGTGAATCCTTTTTAAGATACAAGTGAATAAGGACAGGACTTTAGGAATTCCCGGATAGACAATGGCTTATTCATACAAAAATGAAATAGTAGGGCAGCTAGCCTCAGTTTACAATGAAAGAGTTTGGTTCATAAGTTAAAAATTTACCTAGTGCACGTGTGTTATGATTACTTCTGCATGCACCTGACTCAGACAAATCAATGCGTCTTCACTGGAATGTTTAAAGGAAGTCTATTCTTTAGTGTGACTTAGTTTTTTTTTGTTTGCTTGTTTTTGTTGTTGTTTTGTTCTGTTTTAGTTTTCCCTTTAACTACTTCAGTGCTTAGACCTAAATAAAGATTTTTTTTTCTCCTCTATTCTATGTCTATCAGAATCTTTAAAAATGTATGTATAAGTACAGCTTTACTTTGTTTTGTTCTCCTCATGGCCTTACTTACCACTCTACCTCACACAATTTTATTTTCTGAGAGTTCCTGAAAGTGCATTTCTCCTGAACTTCACAAATGTGACTTGGAAGAGATCAGCTGGAAAAGCAAAAGTTCTGGAAAGTTGTGAGACACTCAAGTATTATTTAGGATCTAGACCACTATGTTGCCTTAAGTATAGCAATCAATACTCTTTGGGGTTTGATTCAGTCTCAAAGGCTTGTTTGCAGTGTAGTTTGTGAATGAATGCCACAATACCAGGTATACAAAGCTTGCATTTGTTATATCAGACACGATTAGAAGCTACATTCAAAATTTTGTACTACTACTACTATCTGAAGAATGTGGTTCATTTAGGACAAACTGTTACTTCTGTTCACAATCTTTTGTTGAAGATGGAGACACTGCATTGATACAATGTTAGTTTTGATATCAAAAGCTACATTTTTGCTAATGAGGGGGCATAACTCTTCTCGCTTTCATGGTCAGGTACTTTGCTGAAGTTTTAAGCTGTTTCTATACAGTGAAAACAAAACAAAAAGCACAAACTCTGAAGCTTTTTATTATATTGTTTTTTGTTGCTGGGCTATATCATCAGAGTGTAAAGAAAATACTGACAGCAAAATAAATTAAGAGTAATTGAAAGTTTCCTTCTTAGTTTATTTCAGCACCTTGCTGTATTTGATACTTTCTAATGGCATGAGATGGTGTTTTGGATGGTTTTTTCAAAAGAATTCCCAATGTCAGAAAAGCTTTCACCAGCATTTGAGAGTTTGTTCTGAGACAAAAGGCTTTTACCAGGAACTGGAATCTCTCTTTTAATAGTGTTTATTACCTTACTATCAGGCATTACATGTACAAGGGGAAGCTTTTAACATATTTTCTATTTACTATTTTTAACCTCTCACCACTGCAGGGATCATGATATAGCTCATTGTCGACAAGAGGATCCATGTAGGGAAAATTATTATTCTTAGTATGATTAGGTTAATAATTTCATTGCCATCATCATAGTTGTCCTGGTGGTACTGTAATGTACCTCTCAAATGAACAGCAGCATTTTGTTGGATGGAGTAGCATCTGCATTACTCCATCTGAAAACACTGTTCTTATTTTGTCCCACTCATTATAGCAAAGTCATCACTGACTTTTCAGAAATACAGTCCCCATAAAGGGAGAAGGTTTTTGATGTCTTAAGTTCCTGTCTCTTCAGATTTGCCTTTTTTTTTGGGGGGGGGGGGGAGGGGGGGAACAACATTATATCAACTACATCACTTGTATAAAGTTATTCAGTGGTCAGTGTCTAAAGTCATTCAATAGTAGACTATGTCTTAGTGTTGTCTGATAGTACAGAATATAAATCACACTGGAGTGTAAATTGGACTACCACAGAGTCAGTGTTGTGCTCATTAAAGTTACTTAAGTTTTTAGGATCTTACGAATTGCATTTCAGAGAGGGCAGGAGTACAAAAGACTGTAAAACACAAACAGGGAAACGTGCAGGTAGAGCAGTAAAATGGGATATGTAAGAACATGCAGACAATGCATTTTTATTTTTAACTCTTAAAATGGACAAAGAAAGAGTGCAACTTCATCTTTGTAACAGAGTGATTGTTGTCTTTTTATATATAAGAAGGCAGGAGTAGGAAGAATTTAGTTTAAAAAAAAAAAAAAGAAGAACAGCCAGGAGGAGCTGGCTGTTCAAAGTGAAGTATTAGTAATTTCCTATAATTTAATCAGACCAGATCCCAGAGCAAGATAATGAGAGCATGACCTACAAAAGAGGACTTTTTGGAAGTTAAAAGGGTTTCTAACATGAAGCTTCACTAGGCATGTGATTTGTCATGAAGCACCATATAGAGGACTTTTTTTTCTTTCACATTGCAAAGAAATCATAATATAGACATTAGTTCGGATGGTTAGGGAGAGCTAATTTGGCTTATGCCTGGAATCCTTTTACTGTTACAGCTGTTAAACTACTCCAGAGTCATATTTGAAGAATTTATCTTCTCAATAATGTTTTGTTCTGGTTCCTGGTACACCATTTTTTTGGTGCCTAGTTTGCTCTTCATGGTACTGTGGTTTGTATCGGTTCAGTTTACATATACAGAACCCGCCATGGTGTATGCGTGAAGTGTCACGTGTTTTATGAAAATAATGTGCAGAAATCCTGAGTTCAAAGTAACTGGCAGTATGTAATAGATGCCAATTTTCAAGGGGGAGGGGGACTTCTCTGCTTCTCTTTTTGCCCCCCAAAGACTTTTTATTTCACTTTTAAAAATTGTTCATATGAGGAACAACAAATGATGTGGGCTGATATGATCATGAAGAATAACAGATGATATTAAGCTGAAGGAAAAAAAAAACACCACCAACTCAAAAAGGTAGATATTATCCCTTTCCCCAAAGGATTATTGTTTTTTTTAAATTTAAATAATAAAACTCAGGCTTGACCGGACTTCAGTTCAAAGGAAGCATGCTGCAGGGTATAGTCAGCATGTCTCTGCACATATACACTGCGTTATGGCTAATTCAACGTACGATTCAGTAACATATACCCATAAGTTCACTTAAGAGCTTGTCTTTCAGTTTTTCTTTTTTACAGATAACTCGGGGTCATAAATTACAGAACCGTTATGCTCCCAAAGACGATTTCTCTTTTTCTTCCGTACCTTCAGTAGCATTTACAAGCTGGTGTTCTACTGGGCCTAGACACCAAACATGCTCAGTCTCAACCTGTTGACTTAGCAGTTGGCTCTATCGCGTAAAGTTTCTCCTGCTTTTCAAGGGATTTCATGTTTGTGGTGTAATTACACCAAATGGTAGTAGCTCAGGTTAAGCCTAATGCTCAGGCTAACCTGTTCTGTTTTGCAGGTTAAAAAGTTATGATTTTTTTGAGAAACATGCAGTTAGGAGAGAAAACCTGCTTACGCAGTCCTTTCCCTTGTTCTTTTCAGTACTTAGGTGGTAGTGGTGGAAGTTGGGGGCGAAAGAATGGCTGATGTTGGTAGCACAGTAGACCATGAAAGAAAATTTGTTTTGCAAGTCTGCTGATTTAGCTGCTGCTTAGAATAAGTTGCATTAAAAATGAAAGGGTTACCAGGTGGTAGAGGTCTTGTAATGCATGGCTTAATCAGCAGTTTCAGAAAGTCAAGGTAGGTTCCAAACATCTGCTCTGTTTCATTTCTTTTGTTTGGGACACTCTCTCACTAGGATAGAAATAAAAATTTCAAAACAACTCAAAGCAAGCTCCTGTCATCGTTCCTTTGAATTCTGCATGGTCCAACCTCTAGGGATTCCCATCCTCAAGAAGGGGTTATAACTCTGCTGGCCGTCATCTGAAGTTTGCTGCTTGAATGTCTTTTTCCTTTACCACAGGGTTTTCTAAGGAGGTACAAAGAATTTTTCCCTGCATGGTCTTAAACTAGTAGGACAGAAGTTTTACCTGAAAGTTTCTGTATAGGAGAAGGTTTAGTAAAGGCTTACTTTAAAATTAGGGCTTCCTATTTTAAGTGGATGTTTTGGATGTGTCCTGGGTCTTGGTGCCTGTTAGGGTTTGTAAGATGGTGCATCAGGGCAAAAATGGGAATTCAGGTGAATGCTTAAAAACAAATGGCAAGTAACTCAGAAAAATGCATTAAAAGAGTCGATGGTTTTAACAAGTGTGACTCCGCTTTATGAGTGATCCTTATGTGTGAATTTATTAACGAACAGGAATTCTTTGCAAGTTGGAGTCTTTGACTGGTGTAGTAGTACAAATGAGCAACGATAAATCGTCTCAAATAATTTGTTTTCTCAAAAAAATTAAAATAGCATCAGATCTTCCGCAGCAAGATGATCAGGGAGTCAAAAGTATGTAAGGAAAAGGGGGGGGTTGTGGGCAACTGGATTTATCCAGCAGCCGGTGTTGTGGCTGTTTGTGTTTGCATGCTTTCCTGAAGCAGAGGCAGAATTACTCCCCTTATAGGCCACTGTGTCAAATCTAGACCTCGCTACTAGTGACCAAGAACTCACTTCATCTGTGATTGGAGCAGAATTTCCCCTTGTCTGCTTTTGTATTTCTAGCACTTTGAGGCCATGAAGAGCCCTTCTCAGGCACCGGTGTAAGCGTAACAACCCAGAGCTGCTCTAATTTCTGCTGCCCACTGGCTCTCATCCTGCTCCTCGTTCTGGAGAGGAAGGGCTGACATAATCCTTTTGTCAATTCTGTGTGGCCAGAGGGAGTTGTATGCACAGAGAATAACTCTGAAGGGGGCTCTTCTGCCCACCTTGAGGTACTTTCACATTGCCCATAAGGTCTAAATGGACTTCACGATAATTGCTTATATGTCTTCCTGCGGAGCGCTATGCCACATTGAGATAACAAAGCAAGCTCTAAATAAGCTACCTTGTGTATGGGAGGCAGTTATCACAGCAGTCTACCCAGGTTAATTCAGCTATAATACTTCTGGGTATACTCAAGCTGGCTCAGGTATCACTACATAGCACTGTGTTATTTAGTATAGACATATTCTCATGAGAATCGGAGTTGTTGTCTTTGAAGGCGTTTACTGGCCTGCATAAAAAGTGTTGGTAAAGCCCACAGAGTTTTCAGCCAAGAAGTGCTCTTTGAAAAAATCAACTCAAATCCCATTGCCATTGGCACGCTTGTTTGTTTGTGCAGCAGAAAAGCCAGTGATGGAATGGATGTAGACACGAAACTTCCCCTTCACTTCCAGCATTCCTCTCAATCTGAATTTTAGCTGGATTTGTAAGGCAGAATACAGAAATGAACTGTGCCCTAAGTAGCCATAGCATTAGTTTCTCGTAGCATGAGCTCAACACAGAATCCTAAATCTCTTTAAATTAAATCATGTTTCCACTTTTTATTCGGTGCTTGCACATTATTTACGTGACCTCTAACTTTTCTTAAGGTTGAAAGCTGAGGCGGTGCCTTAGTGTGTCTAGGAGCGAGGAGTGTCTGTTCTACATGGAAAGAACTGCTCCTGTGTGTTATCCTACCCCTACGAGTAGCTTCCTAATCCTCTCTTATTTGGCTTTGCTTGTTAACCCCAAGCAATCCTCTCAGGGTCAAAGAAAGCAGCTGTCTTTGGTAGCAAACAGCATGACAAAATAAATACTTCTTCAAGCTCCCCTTAGATACGTTACCATAATATCATCCTTGTGGGAGGAATTAGAGAAAGAGAGAATATAATTTGCCATGCTTTAATCTGACTTTGGGAGAGAGGAAAAAATAAATTATAGGGGACTCGATTCTTGTGACATTTATGGGAAGGAATAATTTCAGTATCTAAAACCTAAACCTTTTGTTTCTGAACCAGTCAGCAAGCTAATGTGCATAAAGCACTCAGGTGAGTAATGGGGCAGAGTAAGATGGTAAATCAGGAGCACGTTATTTACCAAAAATAGATCTAGAGAAGCTGCATATAAGCAAAAATAAACAGTGGTTAATAACAAAGATCTTTGTTAGATCAGGTATGCTGCCTGATCTCACCTGCTGTGCTTGAGTATTGACACACGTACAGTTTGTGAGCTCCCCTCTTTGCTTTGTGACCCCTTGACATAGGTTGTAAACACAAGAGGCATAGTTAAAGGCATTGCAGTGGTTTGGTCTGAGGCTTCCCTGGTTTTCTTTATTGCAGCTTACATATTATAGTAGTGTTGGAATTTCTAATTGGTTTTGTTGTTTCTTTTATTTTACCGATCACTTGAACAATCTTCGTAAATGTCTTCTAAAGCAACAACTCCATGTTTTTTAACAGTATTTTTCTAAGAATCAATGTTTTGGAGTGGTTACTGTGGGGTTTTCTCTTTCTGTATTTTAATAAAAAGGAAAGAAAGTTCGCAGCATTTGCTGTCGCTACCTTCCCAAGTTCAATATTTAAAATAATCTAAAATGACTAGAATGAGTTCCATTTAACCAAATTTTTAAAACCAGACCATAGTGGTTTTTATCAACAATGGGCCAGCTTTGCAGTCTTCCTCTGATTGCCCTTGTGCTGCTAAGGTGATGCAGATGTGGTGGAAGTTGCCTTCGTCTTCCCTGACGGGGATTCTCATTGCATGGGGATGTTCCTAGGGGGAAAACAACACTGTTGTTTCTTACGTCTCAGTATCACTGAAACTTGAATAGGCTGTGAATCAGAGACGGAGCTGTGGTCACAGATGGAGCCGTGGCTGCAGCTTACTGGGATCTAGTTATTCCTAGTTAACAACCATTTCCAACTGCCCCTGAGGAGCCAATCCCCAGGTTTTGTGTTAGAAAATGCAAGGGAGAATCAGAGATCTGTAAAGGCTCATGCTGCATTCCTCCTTTGCCAATACTCACATGTCACACAGCAGAGAACCTGGCCCTTTACGTAGACTGAACAGAAGTGTCTGGATTATTGAGTATGTAGAGATAGTGATTCTTTCGAGCTGAGTGGAAGGAATTGCATTTGCCAGAATGCCATTGGGGCTGTTGGGAAGTTAAGATGTCTTATTTGTACTCAGAGAAGGAAATACTGAGCTGACCCCAAAGTCAAAGTAAGTGCAAGTCAGAATGTTCAACAGTGCATCATATCATCGAGGCAGGCAAATGCACATGCTTCTTTGACAGTTTTTTGAACTCCAATATGTCCTTTATAGGAAGAGCAGCCAGCCAGCCTCCTGCAGCAACAAAGATCGAGAGACAGAAAGAGAGGCTGTGTTCTTCTCCCTTCCTTAGAAGCTGGCTGAGTTACCTTTGTGCACAGGACGTGAAAACCTGACTTTAGCAAGCAAGAATTTTTCTTTTGCTGTTTTTCTAGCATGTAAGTTACCATTGTTGCTTGGAATGGTCTTTGCATCTAAGAGATCTAGATTCCAATGACAGAGCTTTCTGGGTTATCTGGTGTTCATGAGGATGTTTGGAGGCTCGGTGAGACAGTTCACTGACAAGAAGTGGACAGTTTTTTGGAGTTCTTGTTTCTTTTTTTTTTTCCTGTAGTTCAACAAGAAGTTATTTTCAGAGATTCTTCACACCTTTTGGGAGAGAGCTTCACAGACATCTCTATTTTTCCAGCTTTAATCCTTGTGTAGCACTACTACACTGATGAGAATTAGTTTTCTTCCTTTTTCTCCAAAACCACGTGTGATGTAATCACTGCTTTTATCACTGATAATTCATCCTTTTTTTTCATCCTTTGCCAGTCAATATTTATGGTAAGTTTTCTAGACCAGCTGGAGAGATTGGTCAGCCTTTTCCTATATGTGGGAAAGCAGAGATTTTTCATGTGGTACTTGCTATTTTTCATTTTGGTAATGCCACTACTTTGTCAGTGTCACTGCCTGAAGATTTGGCAGTTGTATAAGTTGATAGAATGAAAAGTTACTTGGAACTGGTTCAAGAGAAGACACAACATGCTTTTAACCCCTTGGGGAGAAGAGGAAAAGTTAATGCTGCCATTTGTGTTATTCCAGACATTTGTTGGCCTTGCTTGAGATACTAGAGCCAGCAGTCATGAAGAAACCAGACGAGAAGTAGCATATTCTTCTGTAGGGGTCTGATTAGTCTTTCACGTGAGTGTCTCCTAGACTTCTGGTTTTTACAGTAGTTATTAGACATCTGAAAGTGCTCTCAAGAACTACCTTGTGCATGAGAGACAAGGAAGTATTGTTTCCTTCTCTTTTCTTGTGTTTGTATAGCACTTAGGGGTGCAAGTCAGAGAGTTGTCCTCAGCATACATGGCCTAACAAAAAATAGTTTGTCTGAAAGAGAGTCTGTATTCTAATTAGATGTACTGTAGGAAAGATGCATTTAGCAGTTTCTCAGTGAAACCAAGGCAGCAGTGAATGAAGTCATGCATGTGGACAGCAGTTAGTTGTCCCTCTGAGAAACAGAGGTAAGCAGGAAAAAAAAAAAAAAAGGAAAGCACATTCCTTGAAATGACTGGGTATGTTCTGGATGTTGCTGTATGTTTTTTCCAACAATTTTGAAACCTAAAGAGCTTTCCTCAGGTATTGAAAGGATGCAGGGCTTATATTATTCTGTCCCAGTACAAACCCTGGTGGGATTTCTTCCCTTCTCCATTTCAAAACTTGACCATGTCTTTGAAAAGACTCAGGAAACCAGATCTGTTGCATAGTCCTCTGTACTTAGTGACTTCTATGTGTAGAGAAAGAGGATGATGCATCATTTTCATTTTGGTTTCAGCTTCTGTGTCTTTAGTCAGATATTTTCTGTTCTTTTCTGGAAATCTCTTTCTATTACCAGTGAGAGAAGAGGTATGGAAAGGGAAATTTTACCTGCGATCATGTGCATCTACCTTGCCACAGATTTGATATTCCCTTCTGAGCCTAAACCAGCTCACTGCTTCCAAGCAAGGACAACAGCCCTCTGTGGTTTTCCCATGCTCTCTTGCATCTTTGAGAGTTGCCTTGTTCTTTAGATTCCCACCAGGGGCACTAAGGCTGCCTACCTGATGATGAAGTCAGTACCTGCAGTGCCTCAGTAGTATTTCTGCCCCACCATCTTCCTCTGAACATTCATGACTTATTCCTGTTTTATGGGCGGTGGTTTGGGAGGGAAGGCACTTTGGACTTGGTACGAGGAGCTGAGGGGGGACTGGGGACTTCATGCCCTGTGTATATCCTCAGCCAGGCAGGAAGGGATGGATGGGGAGGCAGCGGGTGCCCTTGCTGGCGTGTTCAGGTGTGCTGAGGGATCATTGAGGGCTGTGCACTGAGCAAAAGTAAGTGTGGAGACATTGGCCTCCAGTAATGATAGCTGGGGAGCTTTACTTTCTGAAGCCACGGCTTCTGCTGTTTAGAACCCTTTTTTTTTTTTAAAAAAAAAAAAAAAAAGCCTGTTGTAATCCTGTCTATAGCAATTAAGGATTTCCTACTAATTTAAACAGTTGGTTTTGGCAATGTACAGATCATCTTGTCATAAGTACTGTTACTAGTAATGCAAGGTTGAAAAATTTACACCAGAATAAGAGTCAAGGAAGCAGATAATTGACTGATTTATCAACCTTAGCAGACCATTTTTTTTCTGCTAACATTGTGGTAGCTATGGTAAATTTACTCTGGATTGCTTAAGGGTACAGATCGTGTATGGTTAGTACAACACATGAGGGCACCTCCTTGAAATGAATGGGTGAAGGAGCAGGTAATCAGCCAGCCTGGTTTTGGTGCTTCCGTTAGCCTTTTGGGCAGTGGTGTGTCCCCTAGGAGGGTTTGGAATTGCCCTGCCCAGGACAGCTGATAGCATAGGAGCTTTATGGCGTTTCCCTGGTGTTTCTAGGTGCATCTCAGTCTTTCAGGTCATTTGAGAACTTTCTGTAAACTTATCACCATGCGTAAGCCATAATGCTGAATTGCTGTTGTGGTAAGGGGAATTATTTATTTTCATTGCAAATTGTTTGTATGCAACCAAGTGGCATGTTTGAACACTTTTCTCACTTTGGTCAGCCCATTTTGCCAGATGAATTGACACTTGCAACTTCTCATGCACTTCTTTTCCGACTGTACGGGTGACTAAAATCTTGTTGCTGTGGTGACCCTGTCAGTTTTAAATGACTAGCCACACTAAAATGAGCTGCACATATTGAGGGTAAACCAATGTTACAATAATCTGCGCTGTAAACCGATCCCTTTTCTCTTGGCTGCTCTAAATTGCAAGGAACATGTAAGGATTTTTGTCCTTGCTTTCTGCTGTCGGGGTTGTGACTGTTCTGAGGCTTGCAGTACATTTCGGGCAATGAAGATGCGCTTTGTCGCAGTAAAGAGTTGAGACAGAAATCACTGCAGCCAGTTCTGGGAGGTGGCAGGTCAGGTGCAGGCCTTAATTAAGATGAATTGTTAGCTGATGAAGGCACTAAGTGAGTAAGAGCAGGCGGTTCATAGATATATTTCAAAAAAATAGAGAACACAGATATGCAAAAGAGAGTGAACCACCGGTTTTATCTGTTACCAAGTTAAATGAAGATTAGAAAGCAAAGCTTTCCAGCCGTTTTTGGCACCTAGATCATACATAATATGATAAGAGAAACTGTGCTAGTCATGCTTAATGCCCTACTTCAGTTTTGCTATGGGTACTTCTTCTCTTGTGAAGTGCTCACTACTTAAAAGTGACACCTGCAAGGGTGCTTCTCTGAATTTTCTTCTGGTGTTTGCTAAAGCCTTTTGGATACCTCTGACAGCCAAGAAGAGTCCAATTGCTTTAAGATGCCTTGAGCCATCCAGTCAGCAGATAGATCCTCTAAACCCTCCGTTATGCCTAGTCTTTTTCTTGGAGATTGATCACCTCAGCACCAAAAAAGTGTCGCTGGGCATGCAGAAGGAAAATCTGCTGGTCTTATTTCAGCTATTCAAGGCAGATGTTTACCTCTGAAAATGTATGCAATTCCTCTATTTCCAAGCTTTTCATTCAGGGTCAGAGGTCAAGTTTTTGGCTAGTACTGTGATCACTCCTATGTGCTAGCCCCTTTTTTTGAAATCCATTGCCTTTAAGGGACAAAAAGTATAAAGAACTGAGGTAGTTGTTACTTTTATTTTTCTCCTTTTAGCTATCTTAATAATGTAGTATGATTCTTCCATTTTCTCAAGTAGAAGTGTCCAAGTGAATGGATCTTGTCTTCTGTAACACCCAAACAAAATGTTATGCTGATGGATTGAGAACGCTGAGGTACTTCACTGCTTGAACTCATGGTGATTGTTTAGTCAGACCATAGTTTTCCCTCCTTCTCTCTCTTTTTCTTTTTTAAGTCAGAGATAACTGCAGCCTGACATCTTGTCAGGAAAAAAAATTAAATCTTGGTTTTGGTGTCTTCTACTTCAAAAATGCAACAGAAGACTATGCCCTAGAATCAGACTACTACAAAACATGTTGGTGTTTGGAAATAAGTAACCAAGCCTCTGGTAGGTTCTAGTTTTGTGTGCAGTAAAAAGTTCTTCAAAGAAGACTTCATTAATGGCCTGTCAAAGCAATAAAATCTCTTCTCGCTCATGGAGTTCATTTTCATCCAAGGATGTCTTTAAAATACAGATTCCTATACTGACCATTTGGCATTCATGTGATTATCCCCCCCAATAATTTGATTTAGAGTGGAAACTAAATTCCCGCGTTTAGAGATCTTAAGACCGTAGAAAGCTTTTTCAAATTCTTTGCTAGAATTGTTTGGGGTTTCATTTCTAATAAAGGCCCACGTTGGGAAATCTTAAAATACTTCTGGTCCTTTCTGAGGTAGGCTGACATGGTAGGCCTCAACGCTTTATATGCTAAGGATAATAAAAGTGTTGAGAATAATGTTTAACTCTTACTTTGGAGATGCCAGCATCCCTGTTACCTTCTGGTATTTGATACGTTTTCAGTGTGACAGCCTATTGCCATAGACATCTAACTAGAGCAAAACAAATGAACAAGCAAAGTGAATTTTGGCTAACTGGGAAGAATTATAAGGAATTTTTCAACTTGCTTATAACTAAGAAAACGTAGAATTTGTAATCACTGTGCTGAACTTACTATGTAAGTGAGCCCACTGTGGTAAATGTGTGCTGATGTTAGAAGATCACTACAGCTCCAGGTACAGGGAACGTCTCTGGGTATAGACTAGCACATGAACCACTTGAACCATCAAAGATCATTAAAACTGATTCCTATTTCAAATAGAGCTGTGGGAATAACAGTTGATCTCCTGCGTATTTAGTTTGTCCTCACATTTATAATACTCTGTCAGAGTCTTAATCGGATATCATAGCTGGTTTTAAAAGACCTGGGGAAGCCTGAAATTCCTGATAAGGGGCTTTTGAATCTGGCTCAGAAGCTGGTGCCTGAAGAAGTGTTTAGTTTTGTAGCAAATAGTTTATCATATTGTCTTTTTTCATCAGGAAAAAAAGGTGTATTTCTTTGATATTTTAATGTACAGACTCCAGGTTTTTGGTTGTCCATATTCCTGTGGTGTATAAATCAGCATGATTGCAATGTCACGCTTTATGAAAGGTGTGCTCACACTCAACTGTAGCTTATTATAGGATGTTGACGACGGCCTGTGGAAGAACATTTCAATAAGGTTGGCTGTGGTATTTTGCTCAGTCTCCCTAAAAGTGCTACAAGAAGAACATAGGTACCATAAAATACGGTTTGTAAGGAACATGATTTTCTGTTGTTAGACTGACACTTTATGTACTTTAGGAATCTGTCGTGGGGCTACTAACCAAGCCTTTGCAGAGTAAGCTGACTTCAGGAATATTTGTTTCATCTAAAAACCTCATTCATAAAAAACAATTGTCTTTGTCTCCTTCTCTTCAGGATTCCTAGGTATTGTCAAGTCAATGAAAGCTCTTTAAGTAGGATGCTCTTCTCTGGGGTAATGCTTGAGAAATGGTCTTCAGAAACATTCCTCTGAGTCCACGTGTGTCCCATTCTGTTTTGTGCATGCACTTTGAGTGCTTCGGCTCTGAGCTTCAAATAGGGGCAAAATCCTAGAACAAAGTCATTTTAAATTGTAAGGAGCCATATACAGTATATGTATAATAATACATGTAGATTAGTATACACGTATATATAGTATGTATATATGTATCATTGATATATGTGTATAACACTGTGAGATGTACTTCCATGCCCACATATTGGTTGCTGATTACTAGGCCTTGCTATCAAGATACTGTTTCTGTGTCTTTAAGGTTTTTCTTCTCTCAGGAACATGCTGCCACCCAGTTCTAGAGAGGAGTGTTTTTAATTAGTCTCAGAACAATCTTTGGTGGGCAACGCACGCATAGATATCCTGGATAGGGCTTCTAAAGCAGCCTCTGTGATGTTGCCTACTGTGGCCATCCTGACCACAACGGCCTGGTCCTCCCTGAGAGGTGTAGTATATTGTGGAGGTTTGGGATGGGAGGGAGAATCCTCTGGTATTCTTCGTTGGCAAGGCATGATGTGCTTTGCACCATAAAGGACCTCAGGGGATAAGTGGCTCAAATTACTGGCTAGTATAAATACTCTCAGGCCACCAAATCCATTCCCGTTTCCCAATTCTTGTCTCATTCACATCAGTTTTGTTCCAACTTCTTGGCAGAGTTGAAATTGGCTCACTAAGCAAAGAACTGAGCAAATGTAAGAGGAGTCACAGGACCACCACTCTTTCAGTTGTAAGCTTGTGTCAACGGTTGTTAGGTTGCTGTTCACTTGTTTAAATCTCTGAATCCCAGTGGAAGCAGCACTCCTCTAATACTGATCCTACAGCTAGCAACTATAACCTCTTGCCTAGAACAGAAGAACAGTGAATCTTGGAGGCAAGGTGTCAAACATCCGTTGAACTAGCAGTAATTTTCTGAAGAGCTTGATGTTTTAGGGGAGATGAGACTTGCTGTCCCTATAATGTCCTATCTTGTGGTTCATCAAGAGCCAGGAGAACCTTTGTGAAGTAGTGATAGCTTACCTCAGGAGAAACCATGTATTTCTGTCCTCTTTCATGAATGTCCAGCTAGTAACAGAAGGATCCTTTTGGCAGATAATGAAACTCATTTGACATACTTATTCTGGGGCACTAGCCTGAAAATAAAAGGTCACTGTCTGTTTCCCATCTTTGACAAAATTTTCTCCTTTGAGGGACAGGAAGTAAGTCAGTTTTACATTGTCTGTGATAAGCATTTTCCATAATCCATCCTGCCTCCCATCTTCCTTGGAGTCCATAACACCTGGATCCTGTTTCAGAGAGGAAAGCGTTGTATGTGCATTTTGACTTTCAGCTGTTGGCTAGCAGTTGGGAAACCTGGATACATGGTATTTCTGCACACTCAGAGTTGTTTGTGCATACGGGCAAAGCATCTTGAAGAGTCCCAGTTACTGCGAGGTAATTAACTTGTCTTTCTCTAATCTTGTTCATCCTGGAGCCCTTTTTAAAAGAGGAGTGCTAGAGAAATTGCTAGGTGAATGTTCTGGGATTTTCTCGCAAGTAGATTTTTTTAAACTCATTTTAAGTTAGGGATAAAAGCAGAGGATATATGTCCTGTCTTTAAAGGCTGTGCCTTTCTTTTCCCCTCTTCTCCTTCCCTCTAGTTAGGAAAATCATTATTTTAGAAGATGTGGAGATGAAATACAGAGTCCTACCTAGGGCTTCTTTTCCTGTCTAATTGCGTGAGTATTTTCACACATCTAAAACACAGGGGAGAAAGACAGCACAGGAGAGTTACCGCTTTTTGGCAGTTTCTTCTTGCAGCTGTGCTGCTCTCTGGGTCAGCCTGCAGTAGAGAAATTTGGTTCAAGCACCAGCAACACTGCTAAACCATTTTGTGATGAGGTCAAGAGTTGAATAATCATCCCGTTGATAAGCGAGCGAGCCAGAAATTCTGTTGAAAGAGGACAGTGACTTATTGTGCTGCTTACCTATTATAGGTCACAGAAACCATGAAGGGAAAATGGGGGACCGAGGGCACTCTAGCACATGACTGTTTATGTAACTGTGACTTCTAAGTTTTATTTGCTGCTGTTGATGTAATAAAAGGAGTTAAGGCAGGCCTTTGTGTCTTTATTAAAATCATGATTTTCTTGCAAGCATCCCTATGGGAAAAATCAACAGCGCTACTGCTCTGGATGTATAGTCTAATCAAATGTAGCTGTAAATGCTTTTTAGAGGCAGGGATGTCAGTGCACAGTGTGCCCAGCGTCTCTGAGGTAGTCCTACAGGCTACACATCGACATAGTCTGGTGGGTGTGGGAACACACAAAGTTTGTTGAGCCCAAAGAAATAAAAAAAATATACAAATTGAAGTGCTTAAAAAGGCAGTCTGAATACAAAAACAGTAGTTTGTGGGGAACTGGACCTAGTGATTTATATAGAATACCACAAAATAGACTCCCCAGATATGACTGCCATTTTTAGGCCTGTGAGTGTTGCTTTCAGTAGAACCTCGTTGTGAAATTAGCAAGGGTTTATGTGAAGCTGACAGCCAGAGACAATGTGTATTAGAAAGTGATGTGATATTAGGGAGTGATCTCTTCTAATTATTATTTTTTTCTGTTGCTAAAATGATACGCTTACACAGTATATATGGTTTACCTAAGGTATTTACTGTATTCAGCCTTTAGCTCCTTCATTCTTTTATCTGGTCTGCACTAAATTCTGCCATGACATTTTTGTGACTGCTCGTTCTCATTGAATATTCTGTTTACAGTGAGGACTTCAAGTTCCTCTCCTCTTAATTTCATCCTGGAGCTTCTCCAGTATATCTTTGACTTTCCATATTCCACTAAAACTGTTCTGCCCAGGGTGACTAGCAGCCACTTTCTGGCAAATTTCAAGGCTCCTGTGCCAGAAGTACTTACCCAGCTTGGCCGGAGGAAGCGAGCATCCTTCTGTACTCCACTTCTAAAGGGCTTACGTTGGATGACTATTGCAGAGCTAAAATAGAGACTTGGTGGACCTGCATTCTCTTCCTGAAGGTGCTGCCATCGTGTGATGGGAAACTCATCAAAACTTATTTGGATATGTTGCTGGTGGTAACAGTCATGATGGCATCTGGGTTGCAGCATCTGTGAAGAGAGCATATTCTGAAATGGGCTGCCAGAACAGCGTATTTTGGCCTGGGGCCCAATCCCTAATCCTTGTTAGAGGGATCTAAGAAAGGAGACAGGAGGGAGTATAGGACATGGTAATTTGACGTGTTCTGGTGGTAATTGAAGCTATCCTGGAGGCCGGATAGGAGCACAACAGTTTACAGTCCGTCTCACCTCTTCCTTGTCTGTGACTACTTTTACACTTCTCCATGCCTTCTCGCTTCTCAGCTGCTGCTTCTCCTCACTCGCCCCCCTTTTCTTGCTGTTCTTGAGAGAATTCACATGAGGCCAAACTCTGGATCACTCAGGTGTTGTTTCTGCTTTATTTTTTATTTGTCTGCGTATTTACTTGGTTTTAAACTGATTGCTCACCTGAGTCAGTCTGTGGTTCCCCAGAACTCCTTACGGATGGCTTACTGCTTCATTTAAGTTTAATGTGACCTTTTAAATTCTTTAGGCATCTTTGCAGAGCTCCTCAGCTCCCCAGTGTGGACCTATCACTCAATCCTAGCTCTTTGAGTAGGCTATGGAATAGTGTTTAGTATAAAATAATATAGAAAATGGTTTATGATAGTCATTGAAGAGGGAGTAAGATATGCTGTTAAACTGCTGCTTATACTTGTAGGTCAATATAGCTTTAGTTGGGCTAAACAAAAGCTGCAGGGGCAAGAAAATATCAGAGAGAGGAAACAAGTGAGTTGGAGCAACAAACTAGGAAGATGACTTGGGTGACAAATAGCCAACAAATGCAATTGTAACTTTATTTAGATTGAGGCAAACTTGAATGGTCATATCTGAAATCTTTATATAGAACATGATGCTTGATGCCAAGTTGTAGTTTAACCCTGGCAGGGTGCTGAGCACCACCCAGCCGCTTGCTCACTCTCCCCAGGTGGGATGGGGGAGAGAACCTGAAAGATAAAAGTGCGAGAACTCAGGGGTTGAGATAAAGACAGCTTACTAGGTAGAGCAAAAGCTGCACATGCAAGCAAAGCAAGGAATCCGCTCGCCGCTTCCCATCGGCAGGAGGTGTTCAGACAGGTCCAGGCCAGCAGGGCTCAACATCACACGTAACGGTTCCTTGGGAAGACAAACACCGTCACTCCCAACGTCCCCCTTCCTCCTCCCCTACCCCAGCTGCTGTTGCTGAGCACGATGGCACACGGCGTGGGACATCCCTCTGGGCAGCCTGGCCCAGCTGTCCCGGCTGCGTCCCCTCCCGGCTCCCGGTGCCTCCTCGCTGGCCGGGCAGCACGAGAGGCAGCGAAGTCCTTGGCTCTGCGTGAGCGCTGCTCTGCAACAGCTGAAACAGCCGTGGGTTATCACCCCCCTATTCTCATCAAAAATCCAAAACACAGCATTGTGTGAGCCTGTACAAAGAAAACTAACACAATCCCAGCCGAAACCATGACACAAGGTAATAAAAACAAGGTCTTCTAATACTGTGAATCCTGGTCCTATAGATTCCCAGACTTTTCTTGAAACGTAACTGCAGAAGTTAGGGCAATCTTACCTAATTTATCCCATCAACAGTTTTCATGTGAGCATTTCTTTGAAGTGATTTGACTTCTACCTTCTTTTATATTTGTTTTAATTTTTGTTCTGTAATCCGATAATTACGATTTCCATATGTATGATATCACTATAGCATATGGATTTGCAGCGTTAATTCTGTTTTGGAGTTCTGTAATTTACTCATTGCTCTGAGTGATTAAAGTGAAATTATGTCCCTCTTAACATGCCAATTCAGTCTCTTTGGGGTAGATTCCCTAATTGTGGCCATTTCTCAGGTAATTTCTGGTGGTCCACATGGTGTTCTTGCAATCATGCTTTTGCTTTCACTGCCCATGTCTGTCGCTCAGTGCCATAACTTGAAGACCCTTACTTTTTCCTTGTGCTGCATAGCCTGCATCTGCTCTGCTGCATTCGTATTTCTCCACTCCAGGTCCATACAAACTGGAATTGTTTATCATCTCATACTTGCCAGTTTCACAAATGGCACGTGTACATTTCATTAGGTAGAGTTAGAGCTTTCAGCGTTTGTGTTGGGTGGCTCAGTATTTAAATCAACAAACATGTTTGTCTTTTTCAGTTTGCAGAGATAAGTAGTGTGTGCAGTTAATATTTACATTTTTATTGATATCATGGTCAAATTCTAATCACCACTCTACGTCAAAAAGCAGATGGTCACAAAAGCGAAATAGCATAGTTTAGGATCAATAAGATTTGTCTGTCAAACCGATCTCTTGAAGGGGAAACAGAACTTCTCCGTATTTGAAAACAAGCAGACGAGTGGGTGAGCGCGAGAAACTGGCACTTCTTCAAGGAGTGCTTTTGCACACATCTGTGGCTTTGCCAGAGATTGCTTGATATTGGGCTACATCAGCGGCCCAGCAGTATTTTGGTGCTTTTTGTTGATGCTGGCAGGAGTGGGAAGTACGTGTTTGAGGCTCCTGGGTGAAGCGTGATGGGGTAGTCCCGAAGCAGGCAGGACACCCCTAACTTCACCAGTCTGCCAGTGACAAATGGTTTGGGAAGCAGTTCTCCTGCCAGAACTGCCATGGAAGTCAGGAGAGAGAAGTGCTGACAGGTTTTGACTCTTGAATCATGTTGAGAAGAGGCAATCTGATGAGCAGTTACTAGGTAAATGTTGGAGGGATTCCCAGCCAGGTCCTGTTCAAAAGGAAGTCAGTGAGAATTTGCCCGTAACTCCTAAGTTACCTTTTCCAGCTTTGCAATTTCCATGTGGTTTCTTACCCACATTTAGCATTTAAGTCTTAAATAGGAATGAAATGTTTGTAGCTGAACATTTGTAAGTAATTCTGTAATAACAAACTGGTATGTTTATGATGGAGAAAGAAGAAACCTAAATGTGGTGTTGCATGTCTGCTCCAACCTTTCAAGGACTTCTTATTGGAGCTCCTTAGTTGCATTGCAAAAGGAAAAAAACACGTCATGCAGATCTTCTGCCGCGAACCTGAAAGTCAGCTAAAGTTTCTTGACAGGCATGGAGGTTGGCTCCTATTTCAGACAAACGTGGTCTGGTGTCCCATGAACCCTCTGAGTTCTGGGGGGAGGTTTTATTTGTTTTGAACTCGTATGAAAGTTGATGGGTTGGGCTGGCTGCCCCAGGAGTTCTCAAGCTTGTTCAAACTCACAGGCTTGCAAGTGTATGTGAATTCAAGTCCTGCCCTGAAGGCCATGAATGGCAACTTTGCTTAGAAATGAAATTGCCAGGCTTCACGGTTATGCTTCTAAACCAATTCACTAGTGTTTAAAAGGAGGCTTGACTGAGTTCATGATAAGACACTGATGCTGACTTTTTCAGCATTAACCTTACAGCCTCAAAATACAGTGGACTTGATACTGCAGCAACTGAGGGAATTACTGAGAAGAGGAAAATTAGAACTGTGTCAGCAGTTAGAGGTCTGGTTTCTAGGTACTGAAAGAAACTGTATGGGGAGAAAAAAATCCATCTGGTTTTTGGGATAGAGACGCTACAGACGAAACTTTTCCCTTTTTTATACAGACCGCTTGAAGTTTTGAGAGCTGAGTAGGTACAGGTAGATGAGCAACAGGAGGGGGAGCTCTCACTGCGTTACCCAAGGCGGAGGGAAGTTCTGGGCTTCGTAGTAAGCCTTTAAGTGAAAAAGAAGAGAGCTTCGTGGCTGCTACTCCCTGTCGATGATAGGTTGGTGGCTGCCCTTCACGTAGGCAAGACCAACGGGGAACATGCATGTCTGGAAAAAGAAAGGTGATCCAAGTCGTGTTCCTGTCCTGTCTGCCTTTGGTACCTTTTTCTTTGGTTCCAGCTGTTACGTAGTCTAAGAAAGCTCTTATGTTGTCTAAGAAAGCTGCACTGCAGCCCCACCATAGCAGACGTAGTTCCTCTCCCTGCATCTTTACAATCAATTTGCCAGTGACCTGTTCGAGCACTGTGAGTATTTCCTGAGGTGTCAGCCATAGAGAGGAGGGATAGATAGCAAAAAAAAATAAAATATGTGCAACATTACTTTTATGGTTAATGCAAAAACAGGTACAGGTGAGAAGGAAGAGTTCATTTCCAGTGCAAGTAGAATGAATAAGATCTGTAAGAACGGTGGTTTTTAAACTGTTTTTAAAGGACTGGTTGCAACTAGGAAACATCAGTGTTAAGGAATAGAGATACATGTCCAGGAACAGAGAAATTTGGAGGTTTAGTAAGTTGGAAGTTTCTCTAAAACAGAAACCCACTTCTTCTGGTAGTTATATACAATTACATTTCTCTAAAGCTGTAGTTTTTTGTTGACTGAGTGAAGGGAAATATGATTATCCCTCACAATTTATGGGCAGGGAGCAGAGACACAGAGAGAGAGAAGGATTTGGTCCAGGGGTTTGGGGGGGGTGTTTTAACCCAGACAAATGTAAACGTGCATGGATGTAAGTGGTAGGATGCAGGTAGGTTCTGGCTCAGAGCCTGTGTAGTGGTGTCAGCTCTGGGCTGTGTTGCAGGGGACGTGCCCTGCTCTTGGTGCATCAGTTCAGGAGAAGTGCCAGTAAGATGCTTTCTTGGCTTCCAGTCCAGAATTTGCTTGCATCTGGGATGAGCGGACAGGTCTCATCTGGCTGCACCCAGCTGTAAAGACATGCCTCAAGTTACTTTGCAGCATTCACAGGATGAAATGGGAATACCTGCAGTTCTCCTGCAACCTGCAGAAGTGCTGCCTCGACTGGTTAGCACGTCTGCTGTATTTCAGTGTACATGGTATTGGCCTGCTATTGTTACCACTGCTGCCATCTGTGATCCTACATTGGATAGTATCAAAATAATTTTAGATAAGTGCTTTGGGTTTTGCTTGGCTTTTATTTGTTTTGAATAGGAAAGATGCTAACCCGCTTCTGTGTAAAATACTAATCTAAGGAAACGGCTGCTTTTATTGTGGGGTCTTGAAATGTTGGTGAAAAAATTTCAAGGGGTTTTGAGTAAAAGGAACTTACTATGACGCCCTATTCCTCGTAATGTATGCAACATTCAGAGTGTCTGTTGGTATATCTACACTTAAGCAAGTGGCTAGGTTTTTCCTTCTTAAATTCATTGGATCAAAGCAGTAACATAAATCTAAGATTTTACTCATCGACTTCTCTCCAAGCTTTGTAATTTGCCGGAATTAAATATGGAATCTGGGAATAATACATGATCATAGGTACAGTACATATCATGCAGGCTTATTGCCTGCCAGAATGTCAGTGGAGGGTTATATTAAATCCTTTTGTTTTGCTGTGCTATGATTACAAAGATTCTTTTGTAGCTAGGGACACGAGTCTAAAAGAAGAAATGTGAGAGGTATCTGGCAAGAGACGATAACATGAATTTAATCCTAGCATTGCTGTTGTTCTTGACCATGTTCTGATTGGCCAACAAGATCTGCAAAAAAAAAGAAGTCTTGGTCATGTCTGTATTACTTTGAATACTATCAGGAAGAAGAGCAATCCAAGGTCACAGCACTGTAAACACTGCCAGTGAGATCTGAGGAGAGACGAGATGTGTTGCAGTTACCCAAAAGAGAAAATGTAACTAACTGCATTGAGACCAACACATGCTTTTTTTTTCCTTTATAATTTCAGCTAAACTAACGTCAGTTTAGGATAGTCTTTAAAACTTTAATGAAGAGTGATAAGCAAATGGAAAGCAAGTAGTGTCTATGTAAGAAGAAAAAATAAAACCCAAAGGTTAGTTTTGTGTTTATGATATTCCTCTCCTAGGTAGGTGAGAGATGAGACCTTTAGTTTGCATTCATGCATTAGTCATTTCAGCTATTCAGAAATGAACTGTGTATTATTGGTACAAATTGTCTTATATTTTAGATAGGGGTCACTGCAAGATTTGGCTGAGATTTAAAGTCACTGAAAGAAACTCCTTTGAGTAGCTATACACCTGATCTGCTTTTGAAGGCACGCATGCCTGTTTTCTGTACTGAGATTCAAGTATCCAATAATTTCTGGGCCTGTAAGTCCCTGCTTTATACCACAGAGTTCATAATACTTTGCAGGGTGTGCAGACTGTACTGATAATAAAATAATTATCAGTATATATGAGTGGTGCCCTGGTGGTATTTAGTACATGTGGTATACTTGTACTATTGCAGTTTTAACTGTTTTAGTAATGTTGACTGAAAGATGACAGGCTTCCTGAATTTGGTCTTCAAAGAAACCCCTGTTCCTAGTCACAAAACTTCTTCCTGGTCACTCAGTCCAGGCTGATGCCAAGTCCGTTCACTTCAGGGGGATGTGAGGTGGCTATCCAGAAGGGTCATGCAGAGGCCAGGCATACTCCATGCTAAGAAGTTATTTTTCACAGATTTGGGAATAATACTGTTTTTCTTGGTTCCACACAGATGGTACCAGACAGGAAGAGGTGGAAGGTGAGCTCAGTGAAGAGGAACGCTGGTTTGGAAATTCTTCAGAGACTCCTTCAGAAGCATCCTATGGAGAAGTCCAGGAGAACTTTAAGCTGTCTCTCGAGGACAGAATCCAGGAGCAGTCCACTTCCCCAGATACTTCTTTGGGAAGTGCAACTCCTAGCAGCAACACAGCGGAGTTAGGAACCGTTGAAAATGAGGCACTGAGAGACACATTACAGAGCAAAGAGCACCTTTCTCCTGATGTGTCATCTCTGTGTGAAGAAGAACCGCCAGGTCCAAATAAGCCACTGAGCAGTAACCTGAGGCGGCTGTTGGAGGCGGGCTCCCTCAAGCTGGATGCTGCTGTTAACGTCAATGGCAGAGTTGAGTCCCCCGTAAATCTTGGCTCAAATCTCTCCTTCTCTCCACCTGCTCATCACGCCCAGCAGCTAAGTGTTCTTGCCAGAAAGCTAGCTGAGAAACAGGAACAAAGTGACCAATACAATGCAGGTAGTCACTTTATATGGAATCAAGGGAAGTGGTTGCCAAACTCCACCACCACCTGTGGTTTGTCCCCCGATTCAGCTATCCTGAAGCTGAAAGCCGCAGCCAATGCCGTTCTGCAGGACAAATCTCTTTCAAGGACTGAAGATACTATAAGATTTGAATCCTTTTCCTCACCTTTTAGTTCTCAGTCAGCCAGCTCCACGTTAGCAGCTTTATCAAAGAAAGTGAGTGAAAGAAGCATGACTCCTGGGCAGGAGCACCCGCCTCCAGCTAGTTCTTTCCTTTCTCTGGCTTCGATGACCTCTTCAGCTGCCCTACTCAAGGAGGTTGCTGCGAGGGCTGCAGGCACCCTGTTGGCAGAGAAGAAGAAATCACTGGTTGCTGAGGATCCCCTGCAGCTTTCAGAGATGAAGCAAGAGAAAGCAACTCCACCACAGTCTTTGGAATTATTGTTACTGCCAGTCCCTAAGGGAAGAGCATCCAAACCCACTAGTACAGGTATGGATACAGTTGGAGCAACTGAGTAGAGTGCATTTGTTTTGCTATGCACTTATATAACATCTCTTCAGTGGGTCTGGATTTGTTTTGATTCCACATATTATGAGAATAAGAACTAGGTACTCTGGGGAAACAGTGAAAAAGCTTTTTAAAATACCAGTTGAGGACCAAACTGTCACAAATGTTTCCATTTTTGAAAGATTTAAGTGTACAGTTCAGTAATTTTTATTTTTTTGTATTTCATACAATGGCATGTGCCCTCCCTCACCAAGTTCAAAATAAGTCCACAAAAATATTTAATGGAGAAGATCAAAAAATCCCTGTTAGGGAGCTCACGGTATCAGTGAGCATATACAAAACTAGTGCTTTTGAAATACTGGACAAGGGAGAATTCTCCCTCCTGCTGTCTCTATCACAAATGGACTTTTGTATAATCGCTTACTACCCTGTCCTAATTTACCAGAGTATATTATTATGTTGCCACTTTTCATTAAATTTTTTTGCAGCAGCATGAACAAATCTCACATGTTCGGTCTTTTACAATCCTTTGTCATTTAGAAAAAAAAAAAGTGAACTGCATTTCTCCAATTTAGCTCAACAAGAACCATTTTACACGACAGCCTTCCCTCCACCAGTTTCAGCTGTTGGCATTCAAGGAATCAGGCTTATAGGGAATAAGAAGAAATAGTCTTGGTAACAAAAGCTTTGAAGAACCGGTGGGCCATGCATGAAAACTTACATGATCCATCTTCAAAATAAGGAAAAACAAGATTCTTTCATCTCTTTTTATAAAAGGTTCACGTCATTGATTCATATTTCTAGTAGAAAATCCAGGCTTCAAGTGTCTGATACCAGTGTTCCCCCTGCAGTGGCGTTCTGTGGGATGCTGTGAGCTACACGTGTTCTGCAAGTGGTGTGCCGGTGTGTTTTGCCAAGGCAGCTGAAGTGGCAAGCTAGTCTTGGCACGGGTCTGACCTAAGGTTTCCATTGGTTTAGATTAAGTCCTTTCCAGAGTAATGGAAGCTAAACCAAAAACAGACCTTTTTGTGTTGGACTAGGAGGACCCACACTGGCTACACCAGAGCAACTGTGGGCATTAATTTAATTAACTTTGTGATGAAGATTGGCCTTCACACAGGAAGGACAGCAATGGATAGGAAAGGGGTAAGGTTGAAATTTATTTGCAGTTATTAGTTTGTTTCTTGCTGGAGGAAAAGCCCTTCACATCAGAAGTTATTTAAAAGGGAAAATAAATGGTTGGAGTAAAATCCAGGTTCTGTGTTTGACTAATAAACTGTGGGATTTGTCCGTGCAGCTTGTTCTGGGGGAATGCTGTGGGGTGTGCGTGTGTGCTGGTAGTACCAGCGCTTTGCAAACTAGCTCTGATGCAGCAAATTCTTAGCAACTCTTCTCTTTGCTGAGGGCCCAAGCGGTCTATGCTGCTGAAGGATAACAATAGGGGCCGACTGCCTCAGGTCCTTGGTAACCAAGGCACAACTATTCATTTTTTGTAATATATGGGGCTAGTATCCCAAGGGGAAGGGTGTTTCCTTTCAGTTTATACACACTGGGCCAATGCCAGTTGGCATCTGAGCAAACTTTATAGTGTGATGTTCATAACAAAAGTTCTTCTAAGTCGGTTTTCTGATATGCAATTAAGTTTTTCCTTTTAAATAATTAACCAACTCAAAACAAAAAGCAAGCGGTTGGTTTGCATATATGGATGTTGGTTTTGGAAGGCCAAATTCCTTGGTTTGTTTGGCTGTGGAGGAACGCAGCCTGCAAAAAAAGTCACTAAGCAATGACCTTTGATTGGAGACTTAATTTCTGTAGCACTGAGCTGGGTAGCAGGGCATGTGTATTTCCCATGAAAATAAATGTCACACATTCCCAATTCCTTTTACACCTACAACCTTATGGCACTAGAAGCAAAGAAACGATATTTCTTTAACTAGTGAAGTTTAATAATGTTGTATCTGTTATTGTGTGTCTGATTGATTCTGGGGACACAGGGTTTTTGACTTGTTCCCAGAGAGTTAAACATGTTTTCCCAGTAGGCACAGAGTGAGAGGTATTTTGTTCCCCTCTCATACTTGGAACATTTAAGGCATTGTTGAGTTTTCTTTGTTGTTATGAATCTGTTTTACTTACCCACCAGCAACATCTAGCTTTGGTTATAAGATCAATACTCTGCGAGATTAATTAGATGTTGACAAGCAAGGAACAGCAAAGGTGGAGGCTAGTATGCATGCTGCTCCTTTGCCCACCATGTTGAGCTATTTGGTCGGAGTTATTCAGGCAGCAAGCTGGAGCTGTGGCTTATCAGAACATTGTCACGTCTAATACCACAAGTCGGGCTGGGTGGACTTCATTCTTGCTTGTACAGGTTCTGCTGAAGTGGCACAGAGAAGACTAACTTTTAATGAAATTATTAGTATTGCCAACTTTATTAAATGCTCATGGATTTTGGGTCAGACTTAAAGGAAGTCTGTAATCTCTGTTAAAATTCTGATGTAATTTCTGAAAGACTGTGGGTGGCAGCCCCCCCCCCCTTTTTTTTTTTTACTGACAAAATACTTGCTTGGTAATAACTTTTTGCCTGCAATGCTTGCAATTCTGTTCCTGAATTTTTCTGGGGAAACACTGGCTGATTCTGTCCTCAGTACATTCACTTCTTCCGATTAATTGACAGCGTGTGGCATAAAATACACGTCAATATAAAGGAAGGAAAGCTGAACCCCCCTTTTTTTCTTACGTTAAGATTTGCGTAGTGTAGTAAAGTACTACTGTGGTTGAGCTTTGGAGGGAGTTGATGCAAATTCCGCATGCCATTAATTGGCATTGTTACTGGTGAAGTCTCAGGCATTTGGTCCAGTTCTTTGCGTATTTTGCAAAGCGCTAAATTGCTATTGATTGGTCTTGTTTGCAGATTTATTTTTAATGGTGTGGAAAATGGGTAATAGAAAGCTAGTTACACATTTCTTCTGTGGATCTTTTGTGATAACCAGAGGCTGGGGAAAAGATATAATAGAAGGAAAAGAAACGGTAGGTAAAAAGTGCTACCGATATATTTTTCTGTGGATTGTCTTTCTCCTGCCTTTTGTAAAGATACTAAAAAAGTGAAACACAAGTAATTATAGCATTGGCTTTGGCTTGCTCCATAGAAAGTCAGAGAGGGGAACAATTTGATAATACTTTGAGTGTGATAGAAAATTTCACAAGTAGACATTCTGGACTTGCAGAAGTGCATGCTTTGGCAGTGTGTCCTTTTTTGTGCTTACATAATGAGTAAGTAATCAGTGGAATTGCAGTGTCTGTGTTTCCTACCTAATAGCAAGAATTATTTTTTTTAGGATATGACAAATCTTTCTGGTGGTTTTTACCACTTAGTTCCTCACTGAGGGAATTTGGTTTTTGCTCTATCCTTATCAGTAGGAAATAACTGATAATAATGAGATGAAATAATCTGAGAGAAGTTCCAAATAGCAGGATAGGCATTGCTGAGCTCTGGATATTTGAAAACAGTCTGTCTTTTATATTGAGGGAAAAGGGCTTCCAATTCTGTAATAATGCTAGACCTTTATAATAAGCAGAGGAAATTGTGGTGAGAGAATGAATGGATGGATGGTTGTGTGTAGTCAACAGCAAGGAATTTCTCTTTCCATCAACCTTGAGATGGTTCCACACTCAGTAGTCTAACCATAGTTGCTTGACAAATGCCACCAAATGCTTTTCTTTTCGTAGGTGAATTGGGCAGTAAAGCAGAGTGAAAACATTTGGGAAGGCAGTAGATTTAATGCCCTGGTAAGTAGAGGAGTACAAGGAAACCCATGACTCTAGGACCCCTGATGGCTGAAGTTGCGGCAGCATCTGCTCGAGCCGTAGCTAAACAAGTTCAGCAGCAGGGGTTATGAAATCATTCACTTCTGGAGTTAAATATATCTGATATGCAATACCGACGTGCTTGTCAGTTAAGCTGTGAATTGTCCTGTTTTCTATCCTCCATATCCACCTGGCGATCAATCAGATATGGGAATGGATCATTTTTGAACACAGTTAAGCATATTTTCCAAACGCTACTAAAACTGGCATTTGATAGGAAATGAGGCTGCAAAGTTACGATTATGGGAGACATCCATCTCAGTTCAGTTAAATTATAAGGAACATTAGGACCAGGTGAGACAGAGTAGCATCCCCTACTGATTAGCCAAAGGATGTTTGGGGCATTAACCTTTATAAATTATGGTGACCTTTCTTAGAGGGAGAATAACTAGATTAACGGGAAAAGAGACATGCATGGGGAGGAACTGAAATTTCTGGTACATGTTGTTGTTTAACTGATGTGTCTCTTTGCAGATGAAATACTAGTATTGAAAAATGGTATCTTGAGTATGTTTACAAGGGGAAAGTATTTGACAAGTGGCTGTAAAGGATCCTCTCTTTTTCTTCCCCCTTCTGCTAAGCCTCAGAAGAAGAAGGAGGAAAACCTTTCCAGTGTCCGATCTGTGGTTTGGTTATCAAGAGGAAGAGTTACTGGAAACGGCACATGGTGATTCATACAGGTTTGAAAAGTCATCAGTGTCCACTCTGTCCATTTCGCTGTGCCCGCAAGGACAATCTCAAATCACACATGAAGGTAAGGGAAGTGTTTACTAATTTTCAAAATACTTGAAGTGTCAATCAAAAAATGATAGCGCAACAAACCTATTTCAGTGGCATTTGCAAGAAGAAAATTTCACTGTTTGTACCACTAATTATGTGTTTATTTAAATAAAGGCATCATAAAGAGATAAAGAAATAAAATATTTTCCTTTGCTTGCCTTTCCATTTTATGTCATGTGGAAGCAGCCCTGGGTTACATGCACTAGGTGCAGCACAAGCTGTCTGTGACGGATTTAGTTCTGGACCTGGAACCACCGGATGCAGGGATGGTAGCTGAGATGCGACACCATGCAAACATGGCGGTGCTGCTTTCTGGCTGCAAGCTAGTATCTGCCTGGCATTGCGTTGCACTAAGGGAGCATACCAACTTGGTCTGCTGCTCTGCAGTTTGAACTTTTTTCTTGCTGTGATTTTTAACTGCAGGTACTTCAGAAGTGAAGTATCCAAACAGAATGAATAACAAGTTATACTGTAATGTTTTGGTTTTGAATGTTTCTACTAGGTTTAAAATATGTTTTTAACTCAGCCTATGCTTTAGGTTCAAACTGAAGGTGACCATTCGAAGGAAGCAACATTCATGTTGGTATGGAGAAATACAAAAATGTAAAAAAACTGAAGTTTCTTTAGCTGAATTTAGCTGAAGTACTGCATGGTTGCAAGATAGGAAGTGTCTGGTCTCCTATAATATAGGGCATGCTTGGTGAAGTAAAAAATGGTACCTGACCCATTAATCCATGGATGAAGAAGCTGAAGGGTGAAGAGTTGCCTTGGTTAATGTACTCAAGCTGTGATAGTAACAGTGAACCATAATAATGGTTAATATTTTGTTTGTTTGGGGCAAATGTGTGTAAGAATACCAGACTGGTGTGGAGGGGCGCAGGAATGTTGGTTCAGCTTTTATATAAGCTATTGCAACAGATCACTAGACAGGAGTCTCACCTTGTTTACACTTGAGTAACTATTCACTTAAGTATAAATTGAGATGATTCCACTGATCACAACAGCAGATCTTGTTGAATTTCAGGTCCTTGCTAGGTCTGAAAACATTCCCCCAAAGCCAGAAGGCTCACCCCGTACCTCTCCTAGTGAGAATCAGTGCACTGTTCCCAGACATCCTTAGTGTATTGTGCTGGTCCTTGTCAGGTACAAGTAGGTTTGGTATTTGCAACTACTTCTTTCAGCACTTGGTGTTTGATGTTGACTGGAGGGCTCAGATGACCATCCGAAGTAGAAGATGTGAAGGAAGAGGAACTAAGCATAACAGGAAAAGTTTTTTATTTTCAGTTGTTGACAACCTGCACAGAAGCATGAACCACCTAAAAGCTTGCTGTTCCTTGGTGGAGGCCTGTTGTTGTGCCCTGCTTTGTGAAAGACATCCCTATTATTCCCTGCAGAAATTCTTGATCTCTGCTTTTTGTGCGTTTTTGGAATTATTTTTTACAGGTTGAAGGCCTATTTCTTCCTTTTTCACATGGTAATTTCCATAGGAGGTCATAGGTAGGATGTTGGAGAAAATCAGGGACTTTTTCACCATCTCTGAGTGCTGTCAGATTGATGGCTATCTGAAGCCCTTGTGCTCTTCTCAGCTCCTAACATAAACCCCTTCATTAACTGAGTCCACGTTGTCTTAAAACAGACCCCTGGTACAAGTATGTAACATGTAGCATTTATTATTTGGTAATTGTTTGGTAATTTGGTAATATGGTAATTATTAGCAAGTAATGCTTCCTTTTGATCTTGTTGAGACCAGAGTCAGCCCCAAAGCTGCTTGACAGTGTAAGAGATTATAGCTTCCTTTAGCCTCTGTATGTAGGTAAAGTCTCCTCAGTCAATGCAGTCTGGTTGTGCAGGTCATGATGGACTCAGTGGTTTTTGCTGGTAAAACTGCTCCCTATTTAAGTTGAAGGCAATTGTTTTATAAAACTAGTTGGCCAGTATTTGGTATTCTATTTTCGTTAGAGTCTTCCGGGTAGGTGCATAAAATCACAAGTGCAAGAATTGGCAAGATAATGTTTTACCTTAATTTCAGTGGGTTTCATATACTTTTCTTAATTGAGCAGGCCAGTCATAAAAACACTGCCTATCAGGTCAAAACTGATAAAAGTGGAAATACTTGCATAGTAGCAGGTGAGTGAGATGTTAGTCTTGTGTTGAACAGTGTCAGACATACTTTGAGTTTTCCTTGGTGAAAGTATAAATCAATAACAAGATTTTTAAAAATCACATTTTTTTTCTCATTACAAAACTGTGCTGATCTTAAATCTGTCTGTAAATAAGTATGAGCATATATATAAAAAAATGACTGTTCAAAATGGGATGTATACACACCAGAGGTAGTACAGCAGAGTTGGGATATAGTGTTCTGGTTATGCCAGTTGGACATTCCAGTGCTCTTTGTTGTCCCAGGACCCTTTGGGAGCTACCTGGTCTTGTATCTTTCCTGGCAGGCACCCCATGAAGGCAGAGCAGAGCTGCCTGTAGCTCTCCACTTATCTCTTCCTCCCCATGAGTTGACTGTAGCTGCTGGTCAAGACTGAAAAATTATGGTACCAGGCTGGTGTTTGTTCTTATAAGTCAATTTTTACTCTAGGATGCTATCACAAGCTAAGCTTGCTTTCTTTATGCTGCTCTTTAATTTTCAGGTTTTATGGTCCATTGATCAGGATGGCAGGCAAAACCTGTTGAGGTGTTTTGTCCAGCTGCGGTCTTCAAAATCTAATAGCATTGTCTGTGTTTCCTCCAAGGCAGCATAGCTCTGAGCTGGAGTACCTCCTCTTTTTTCTAGGTTCTTGTAGGAATTTTCCATTGAAGCAGTTAGTTTAGAGATTTGATTTCCATTAGTGGTTTGTGTGAGTGTCAACTTGGGGCTTCCTTATTGTGTATATCTTTAGGGTAATGATCAACTATATAAATAATGTTTTTTTATGGTAAACTCAAACTCATTGGCCAAGAATACATTGCCAATATTTTTGGTGTCTTGTCCCCTGCTAGAGAATATCTTAATAGAGAGAGAGCTGGAGCGATTCCAGCCCTGACCATATTCAGATCTACATGTGCTACCCACCATGTCGATGAAAGCTTTCTTTCAGTAAGGGCACTTTGCCAGGACCAACTCACAACTGGAGGCGAGGAAGTGAAAGGCAAGAAGGGAAGCAGAAGAAAAGTTTCCACGCAGGCACAAAATGAACAAGGGAGACGGAGTAGCTTGCCTTTTAAGGCACATTGTGTTATCTATAATTGTTATATGGCATTCAGATTCCACAGTGATAGGCACCTTAGAAAAGTCCTAAAATAGACACAGTACAGAATTTTATTAGTCTATTTTGGAGACAAATTATAGTACTTGCATAACCACAAGTTTTGGTCCTTCTTCACAAGAATCTGAGGGTAGCATCTGAGGACTTGATTCTGGTATCATAGTGCGGTTTCCAGGGGCCCAGAGAATGCTGAAAGTGAAGCTGAAGAAAATGAATGGGTAACTGAGAGAGGTGTCCTGTCCAGGCCGGCAGCAAGGGCTGTGTGAGACCTCCTCTCCGTATATTGAAACACATACTCAGTTTGAACATGTTATTTTCTTATTGAGCAAAAGAATATCTTATGTACTACTTCTGAAGCTGCAGAAAGCAACAGAAAGGGGTGGTGTAATTCAGCAAGATGTTTTCAGGCTTTTCTGTTTTTCCTGGTAGGGAAGTAGGGATTAAATTTACCTCAGAGCAATACCGCAAGCATCAGTCAGATTTTGGCCAATTGATATCTTTGGATCATACACATATCTTCCTCAGCAATTGGTGGAAGGACAGGCTGTGAGATCATACGGATATGTTCCAAGAAAGCAACAGGATATTAGCCTGAGTACTTGGAAGGGGCAATGAGGAAGAGGAGCATATGGCCAAAAATAATATCTATAAATGTTCCTTGTTCTGCTATATAGACATAATGCAGAAACGGTTGAGCCAGCTCTTCTAGCAGTGGAAAAGAAGTTTAGTGTTGTGAACTTGTGCTGAAGCATGATGGTAAGACAGAAAATGAAATTGAAGGTTAAGCTTAACAGAACAGGCAGATGCTATGGCAAGCAGGTCACATGGTGCTCAAATACAGCATCTTTGTGCTACTGTTGCTTGTGAAGAAGGACCACGTAGTGAGATCTTAGATTAATACTTCTGTGTCATATTCAGTGGGTTCTAATCAACCTGCGGATCAGAGGGAGGCTGTTGATTACACGATAGCAGGAATAAGAAAAGGCTCTGAAGAATGTATCTAGGTGCTTACTGCAGTGATTTGCATCTTCCTCTATCCCTCAGCAAAGGTCAGAAAACTGCATAAGCATTTACGGTCCATTTTGGTGAAGTACAGAACAGGTTACTTTGAAGCATCTTCAACGTCCAGGAGAAGGAGGATTGCTGTGTTTTATGAGAGTTTTTTGTTTAGTTTTGTTTAAGCTAACCTTAAAGAGCCAGGGGAGGCTCCTATGATTCCATTACCTCACCTCAGCTGACGGGAGGTACTACGGACTTGCACTTCTTTTCAACAAGTGAAATCTGTGCCTTGAGTCTCAGATATGTACCACAAGTGACTTCAAATACCTACCTTTTAATCTTGTCACTCTTTGTATATGGTACAAGAATACAACAGGAAAAACATGTATACCTTAAATCTGACAAATAAAATGAAATAAAGTTTTTGAACAGGTAGTTCAGTCCTGCAGAGAGGCTTTTCTTCTCCTTCGCTTTTTAAGCAAAGCAAGGAAATGGTTTCAAAAAGAAAATCCTATATAAATAGTGTATGTGTCCTGAGGCGAAGGATCATACCAAAACTAGCACTGTAGCACTAAACTTCTGAAAGTACAAGATTTTAAAAATGAAGGAGTTCATCAGAAAGCATGAAAGGAAATGGCAGAGGACACATGATAGATGCAAAATAGAGATCTCTCAAGTGTATCTGAGTGTAGTCTCAGTAGGTATTTTATGACAAGATTAAAAAAAAAGGGGGGGGGGAATAGGTGAGGAGGCAAGTATGTATGCAAGTATGTATAAATGTCAGGTTGTCGTAACTGTTGATTGTAGTAGTTTCTTAAACAGATGCTCCTCACGTTAATCCACATCAAACAAAAGTTGGTGAGAAAAATAAAACCTACAGTGGGCAAAGAAAAAATTGATAATTATGTCAATGAGAGTAAGTCAGAGTGAGTAGTCAGAAGCAAACAGAATTCACGCACATGCAATTACACCCTTTATGTGCTAATTTTGCTTAGGGATGAATGTCCTCTTTATTCTCCCCTTTATTTTGAGTGTGGAAAAAAAAAAGCAAAACCAAAACAAACAAACAAAAACCCACAGGAAACAACAAAACCAATAAAATCTGCAGAGTCCCGCAAAAGAAAGAGGAATGCCAAACTTTCCTTTCCTGTGCCTCATAACTAGAAGGGAGAGTCTGTGCAAGTAGCATTACCCCAACTTTAAGGAAGTGGACAAGAGAAGATCTGCCTCATTGGTACTACAAAGTTGCAGGAGTAGTCTATGTCATTTTTTCTCTCATCCCTACTCCCCCTTGTTCAGTGTTAGGTGGGGTCACATCACTTAAATTGGTTGGTAAATCTGCCAGGATGTTGCTTTTAAGTATGAAAAGATGATTTAACAAACTGCTTATGATACCAGGAATGTTAGTACGTCGACAAAAAATGTAACAAAATATAGGATGATATGAATGATGTGATATGATAGGGACGCGTGGCTCCTGTAAAAGGAAATCATGTGTTCTTCCACTAAGATGTTTTGAGTGTGTCGAGAAAATCATGGACTTGAGAATCATTTGAAATTTATTTGGCCTTTAAAAAAGCCTTTGGCAAAGCTGCTCACTGAGAAGCTGCCAGATAAATTAAGCAATGTGATGTGCTATAGCAAATTAGAGATTCACCAAGAGATGATAAAACAAAGGGTAGGAAGAAATTAGCAATGTTAAACATGACAAAAGGCTAACAGAGGGGTGTTCCGTTGCTAAGAGTGGCGTGTAGTATAGAAAATATGCACACAAACTAATGTCTGTGGTGTAAGAGAATTGTAGACGATACAACCTCATGTACACAAATCAAGATTAGAAAAGGCAAAACTTGAAAGAGAATAAAAAGAGGCTAGCTGACAGATAAATGCAAGGGCAAACGAAGTTACTGTTGACAAATACAAGGTAGTGCACCTTGGAAACAGCAGTCTAAACTAATCATGCACCTGACTGTCTTTAATATAACGAACTGTAACTACTCAGGGAAAATATCTGGGTATCATTGTAGACAGTTCAATGAAAACCTTTTCTTTGCATGTGCAGTAGTGGTTAAAAAGTATGTTAGATATTCAAATGTGTGCAGAATAGAACAAAAATAACACTGAAAATATTACAATGCTATTACAAACATATGCTGTGCTGCCACTTCTGATATTCATTTCTGATGCACGTTGTGCATGAAAAAGGTATATTAGTATTAGAAGGAGTTTTAAAAGCTGGCAATGAAAATGAGTAGTGGGATGGCAAGAACTCCTTTGAAGAAAGAAACTGAAAAGATTGGAACCGCTTGGTTTAGAAGGTGTGATCAAAATAATGCATGTGGTAGAGAAGATAAATTGAACTGACTCTTTTTTGTCTTTCTTGTAATGTGACAATGAGGAGGCAGCAAGAGAAAATGAAAGAAACAAACAAAAAGAACCAGTAGATATATTGTACCCAAGTCCTCCAACTATGTCTAAAGTTTGTAGGAAGCATGTAGATCTGTTGAAACTTACTGTGTACTTCATATGAAGCGCACACAGCAAAAACTGTAGAACCACAAAAGACCATTTGAGACTGGGAAGACTGTAGGATTAAAAAAAAAAGATAAGTATGCTTTGCACTGTCAAGGAGAATATCCACAGTTAAATGAAAGAAACTCGGAAGAAGTCCTTCAATGTTTTTGACATAAGTCAGAACATGGTTTTATGGGATTTTGGAAGAGCCTTTCTTTATGTGCTCTGGTTTGTTGCAGCGTAATTCGGAGAGATCCAAATCTGTCAGCAGCCAGGCTCAGACTGAGACTCTGGAGAAAACTTTCCAGCTACCCTCTCATCTTCTCTTGCCTGTGGTTCTTGCTGTCACCAGGGAATAGGAGTCAGGTCAGGCTGCTGTGTTTGTCTTTGCCAGGGGTTATCTGTCCCCCATTGCAGTAGCTCTGCCACCACCAGCAGCAGCCTAGCTGAGTCTGAAGAAGACACCTGATGGTTTGGGTAGCACTAGCACAGTGTAAGAGCCATTCCCTGGATTTTAATTCTGTCATTCCTTGGCTGCAAGTTATAAAAAGGCTTTAATTTAGGAGAAATCCATTGGTGACACTGCTGTTGTCTTCGGACAGGAGAGAAATCCAAATCAGATGAATCGGTCCCCCATTCTCAAAAGGTACCGCAGGGGTGGCTTGCCGTGCTCCTGGGAGGAGAGGGTGGGCTCCCACACAGACTTTGCCACCTATCTGCAGCAGTGACAGCCTTCAGGAGGCATCGCATTGATGGTTGCGATACAGGGTCTCTGGAAGAAGTGGTTAAATATGTAGGCAGGGAAATGTTGATTGGTGGGGATCCTGGAGACAAACTCTGGCACACAGGATCTCAGTGGGTGTAAGAGAGAAAGTTGCCATGGTGAGAGTGCTTGCTACCATTAGTACCTCTCGGTGCTCTTCGTGAAGGAAATACCTTGCATACTGCTGCGCTCACAGACCAGCCAGTTTCCAGCAGTGGAGATAGACAATCTGGTTGGCATTTCCGTTGTAACCTATTAATACTTAGAATTTATTGTGCTTCTGTTCTTCTGCAAGGTTATTGCTTTAAAATTGTCTTAGGCTAGCATTAGCTTTAATTTTTTGTTGTTGTCAGTTGCAATTCTAAGATTCCAGAATTTGTCTGTAAATGTCATGCTTATACAATACCGAGAATGTCATTCTGTGAAGCGGCTGGCCAAGAGAAATTCTCTTTTGCTATCTGTTTATTTAGCACCTAATCTCCAGAGCCCTTGAAGAACCATTGAATAAAAAGTTACGCAGAGCTGGTGAAATGTGTTTTCACTGAATGCAAAAAGGGCTGCAAGAGGGAGGTCTACCAGCTTCACGTTTTAGCAGACCTGAGTTCAGGTGCAATGCACGTAGAGCTGGGAATGCTGGATAGGAGTTTGTGACTGAATTTCTTTTTGGCTTTTGGGCTCCCAGGCTTCAGCAGCAAGCTGTGATTTCCTGGCACAGGTGGCTGCTTCTGAGCCAAGCCCAGGGAGCTGGGGATAGGGTGCCTCTCAGTAGGGTGACGCCTGCCTTGCCAAGAGTTCATCGAACCCCTCCATGTTTCAGGTGAAATATTTTATATTCAACAAATTGCCATTTTCCAACAAAAATCTGTCTTAGTGCAATGTTTCCAGCCAACTCAAATCACAAGTGAAAATGAATGTGTGGAGCTCAATCTGGTGCCAATTTTTCTTAATCACGTGTTCATCAATTAGTAAGGAACAAACGTATGTATTTGCTAGTCTTTCTGGAGGGAGTAGCCCCGAGTGCTTTTGTCAAGATTTTAAATTTATTTGTGAAGCTATGGAGACAAAACTTTTTAATACACCTGTGATTATTATGCTGAGCTCAATTATTCCTTCCCTTTCATGAGTACTGTGTTAATCAAGAACTTGTATAATTGTGTGTACATAGTTTATATTAATGAGTGTGTCTGTTCAGGTAGATAATATGTAAACCATTGCAGACGGATGGATGGATAGAGTTCTTTTTAAAACATAATCAGGATTAGGCCTGGGGATGCTAGACGTTATATAGTCATATAGGAGCACGCAGTCTCTATGAGAAGGAGCATACAGTCAAAATATGAGGGCAGTAAGATTAACTGTAATCATTGACTGATAGAATTAGCTGTCAAACACCATCTCTCCTGTCTGTAGTTTATGATAACAGAGCTGTTTATTTTCTGGGAGAATTAATTTGCAGTGAACTGCTTCACTAGCACATTGGTATTGCCAGGTGTTGTGTCTTTACCCTAATAGTTTGTAAATTGATGATGGACATTGCTGTGCAGGTTGATATTTTGCTGGGTTGCTCTGAACAATTGTTATTTATGAGGTTGCACAGAATGATCGTACTTAGCAGGACATATAATAAATAGGTTCTTGTGGAGTTTCTTTGTTTGGTTTTGTTTTTAATCAAGGAAGCTGCTAGTTATAGCTTGGAAATCTTTTTTTGCACACTGACAGGTCATCAGGATCAGGTCATAAGAACTGTTTTACCCAAAGCAGACTTCATCATTTCCATGCCACAGAAGCAGATGTTTCTGATTTTTTATTTTCAGTTGAGTCTGATGTTTATGTTGACTTATGTGTGAAAGAATCCTACTGTTCATAGTACCTGACCTCCTTCCAAGTGCTCTGAATGCAGAGTTCATTCATTAGTTAAATTTTCTTTTTTTTTTAAAAGCAGTCTCAGACATGTTGAGCTGAGATTTCTGTAATGCTAGTAAACTGCTCTGCTTAATACATGCTTTTATCTTTCACCTCTTGAACCAGGTTCATCAGCACCAAGACAGGGGTGAGACCTTTCAATGCCAGCTATGCCCGTTTACTTCCTCCCGCCACTTCAGCCTGAAACTCCATATGCGTTGCCATCAGCATTTCCTCAGGACAGAATCCAAAGTGAAGGAGGAAATACCAGAAACTGAGGTGAAGGGCTCACCACAGCTAAATAGTGACTCCTGCTCGGGACCACAGAGGGAAGGAGTTGGACCTGACCTTATGGGATCAGCATCTGTATCTAAAACGCCTGATGTGGCTGGGCAGGCTAGTGGAGGAGTTCCACCTTTACTAGTGAAAGAAGAGCCCAAAGATGACAATGGCATCTCAGCTGCACCTTTTGCTCTTAGCACTGTTGACAGAGCCCCCAACAACACAAAGCTGAAAGAATCCTCTGACTTTGTGGCCAATACAGCATCAGCACTATTCAGCCAAGACATCTCTGTCAAGATGGCATCAGATTTTCTTATGAAGCTGTCAGGTAATTGAGAAGCAAGCACTAGCAGCGGCAGCTGCTCCTTTGATGGGCTAAGAAACCTTTTGCCTTGGGTCTGCTAAGTCATTGAATTGCAGGGAGAAAAACATTGCAACTTCTTAACTTGTAATTTCTTGTTTCTTTGGGTAAGAAAAGAGGTGCATGATAGAGGGAAGAGGGAAAGCAGTGAGAGAAGAGAAAAAGAGAGGGGTTTTGCTGTTTAATTATTAAAATCTCGGTTTGGGAGTGAGAACTTGTTTTCCAGGCTTTGATATTCGCTGACAATTACCTTGGCAAATCTCATTTCGTGTGTTTTTTCAGGCCTGCTAAATATCTGTAGTTGTGGTTTAAATTCACTGAGGGTCACAAGCACCCAGCATGTTAGAAAATTCAGCTCTTAACTTCTCTGCCTTTAACCATCTGTTAAATAGCACCAATAAGTGATTGGTGACCTTCCTTTCAGAGTAGCATATGATGTCTAACTAGTCAATGCTTGTGAAGTATGAATGTTACTGCATTTCTTGATTATTAACATGAAATTTGTAGTCCTAGAGAGTTGTGAACATTTTTTTAAAAATATTTTAATTGAAATCCATATCTAATGCAAAACGTGTTTATTGTGGTTTCTTTTTTCATTGTCAGATTATTGCTGTGAGAATGATATTCAGATGTGTGAATCTGAAGTGGAGAATGTGTTTAGGGAAAATCTATTATTTTATGTGCTCTCTTATTGATTTGACTGAACATTTCAGAGCTGTGGACATGCTAGGAGTTTGTTCTATACTAAATGTTTTCAAAATTGGCCTTTAATTCTTAAAGAGAAAGAAGTCAGGAAAAACGTCACTGGAGGAACTTGTGTTTCACAAGGAGAAGACAGTCTGTGTTGCAAGTTTTAGGCTTCGGAGGTAGAAGATGCTCTTTTCAATAGAGAATAATTGGTCACCTTTTTCCTTTAGATAGGATGTAAGTTGCATTTCAGTAAATTTTATTGTCAGGTAAAGTAGGAAAGTAGCTCTGTCCTAATGCCCCTGCCTAGGTGAAACTGCAGCCTTTTATTGTGGAAAGGTTTGCTGTCCTCATCTGCCCAGGATGACCAACAAAAAATGAGCAAAGATGAGTCTGTTTTGTCTGTACATTGTTTAACTGAGATTTGAATTTGAACTCTATACGAAATCCATTTTTGATGTCTGACAGCTGTCCTGTATATGTTGTCATTCTGATGTCTCTTTTAAATTTGTATTGTACACCCCGTGGCTCAGTGCATCGGCTGTACCGACCTGTGGATGGTAGTGCTCGTGAAGGATGCATGTAGCAAGAACGAGAGCAGAAAGCAGGAGAGGGGGAAAGGGCTGAATGCTGAAAAAGCATGCAACATTTTGATGTGTTGTTTTTCATGTAGCTGTTGATGGGGAGCTGTTTACAGTTTGGCAGCCGGTCATGTTTTCAGTGTCTGATCTATTGGCATGAGAAAAAGGATACAAATGTACATTATTCATGCAAAAGGCCTATGCAGTTATTTTATGGTGACTTGCTAAAGGTCTTGAAACCTGACTTGTATGCACTGTTACCTAGCAACATGTTATAAAGTCACTGGGGGAGTGAGATGTATCTGTAATTTTGTATGTGTGCATATTTGGATGAAAATGTACTGCCAGTCTCCAAGTTTACTACACAAGGAGAGCAATGTTCAAAGGAACAGAATTTCTTTTCTCCTGAGATTTGTATTGTGTTATATACATTTAGCTTGTGCTTTCCTGCACACAATGTGCATAAATTTAGAGAATAAGTAAAAGAAATTCTCTTTAAACAAGTTGGCTAAGTAATAGCTGCATTTTTTGACTGCTTGCTGTGCTGAACCAAGTTCCTTTGAGTGATTTCTTTATTATGACACTCTCTTCTTAGGCCCATCAGAACTTCAATTATTGGCCTTACCTTTTCCATGATATAAATCTTTTGACATCTCAAACCGTATATGCCAATTTTAACAGCCAACACAGATTTGTCGAGACCAAATTATGTCAAAACAATCTAATTTTCTTCTCTGACAGGCCTTGTGGCTAAGAGAGAAGCAGTAGATAGATATCTAAGCTTTTAGAATTTGGCATTTATTCTTATTGAATATTGATGGCTTAAATGAACATTTATTTTTGCTTGCCAATGTTTATTGCTCCTCCTCTTCTTTCTTAGTTTCAGTTTCTGCGCCTCTAATTTCATGGGAAACCTCGGGGCCTGTTGGTTTTCATTTCTGGGCAGTTTCAGCCTCTTCTTTTTCCAAGCGTCTGACCCGGAGGCATACTTCCCTCTCTTCACACCCAAGAGATGCATTCTCCAGTACCATCTCAGAGCAGAAGCTTAACTACTGCATCTGGGGTGGAAGATGGTACCAAATTGGTGGCTATTAACTATCATCACTTTTGAAATCAAATCTTCATAAGCATGTATATAATCTTGACTGGATATTATTTCTGATTGCGCAATGCGGTACTTCTCTAGTCTAGGTGAAGTAGGTATCAGGTGGCTGGAAAACAGTATGTTGAGAGTAGCTTGCAGGCCAAAGACAAGGGTTGCCTTGAAAAGGGATCAGGGAGAAATGTGCAGCTATTCAGCAGATAGTTGCACAAATAGAAAACCAGGAACAGCAGCTAGGTAACAGTTCTGTAGGAAAGGAACGTGAGTTAATAACATCATACCGTTGCTAGAATGGCAGTCATTGTACTGGGATGTATAAGGAGAGAAACGACCCCAAAGAAGGGGGAGGCGGTCCTGCTCTTAGACTTGGTAAAGTCCAAGTTTTTTTGGCATTATGGTTCATGAAGAGCATGGACAGTTGGGAGGACTTCAGAGGAGAGCAGCAGAATTGACTGGAGGTTGAGGAAACATTTCCAGTGAGGATGCATGAAAGGGAGTGAGGTTGTGAAACCTATCGAGAAGACTAAGGAGAGTCACTAATACACCTTTAATGCGTTAAAACGTTTAGGGGGGTGAATAATCTGATGTTGATTCATGATGATTAGGACAAACAATAACATGCTTATCTGTTGCTCTAGGTTTTATGCTAGCGTTAGAAAAACCTTTCCCAAAGTTGAGGTTTTTAAACTTCTAATTGGCAGGAGAGACTGGGACATCTCCACCACTGGAGATTTTTAAAAAACAGATAGCTGCCTGTCAGATATTGTTGATCACGTATTAAGCAGTAGGATGGACTAGATACATGTGTCTTGGTCAGTGAACCATACAACAGCAGAAGCAGTTACAGGAAACTCCAGCTGAACAACAAGTAGCAAGCTGTAGAGTAGCAAAGGCGGGGGGGAAATTACAAATGTTCAAAGTTGGACCTGATTTTGAGTTGTTCATAAATGAACTGAGGTGATAGGGCTCAAAATGGCTTCTGAATTTTAATTCAGAAAGACTTTGGGGGTCTTTAGATTCAAAGAGGTAGAGCAACGCTGGTGTAGGTGACCTTCAGAGATCCCTTCAATCCTAATTTTTGTATGATTCAATGACATTGGTGGCCACAAATATTTTTAGAGGCATGCAAATCATGAACCAGAAAATAGGAACAAATATTGAAATCTTTTCCAGATTTCATTCTCTAGGCCTTACCTTAAGGTAGGAGATGTTTTTAAATTCATAGTGATATAAAAGGATTCTCTGAATTTTTATTTAACTTTGGAAGGATTATTGTTTATAAATAAAATTAGTTGAAGACTCTTAACATATAACCTTACACTAGAAAAATATTTAAGCATGGGTCTGTTTTAACCTTCAGACCTTCCCCCTCTTCTTTTCAGTGTGATTACCTGTATGCTTTAAGTTGCCCAAATACTTTGCTGGATCAGTGCTTTGCCAGGATGTTTTGTTCCCCCCCTCCACTAATTCTTTGTCACTGCATTCGTATTGTAATTTGCAGAGTATTTGCTTTTCCTGTTTTAAAGATTTCAGTGGTAGACATTATACAACACATCTCTTTAAATTCTGATGCCCTTCCACCCACTTCTAAGGCTTGTTTTCTTCTGTAATAAAACATGGCTTTCACAGTGATCCAAATTACCATGGCCACTATGCTCTAGTGAAGTTATTACTGTGCCTATGTTGTGCGCAGCAGTTACTTTTCATAACATTCGAAAATAAATGAAACCCATCAAAATGAATGGGATTCTTGCACTATTGATCTCAGAGGAATTCTGTGTGGAAATAGTAATTGTAGAGCATACTTCATTCCTGGCCTCCTTCCCCGGCTTCTCTGTGTTCACCAAGTGCATTACTCTAGAAAGCATCTCTCTTCATCTTCTGACATTGTGTGTGCCTTGCTTCTGAAGTTCTTTTTATGTTTCCCAGGTTACTTCCATGGAAAAACTTTAATATAGAAAGGGGGAAGGAGGGATAACAGGCATGTTGAGTGTTTGGGGCTGGCCATGTTAAACAAAGAGAAACAGTGGTTTCTCCCAGTTTAAGTCACATCTGATGTCACTGCCGTGTGAGGAGTCAAATCTTGATTTTGGAAAGTAATGCCACCGTGGGATTTTGGTGACTGTCCAAAGAACTTGGGCTTTGCATTCATGTTTCCTGAGCTGATTCCATTAATGGAGTAACAAAATTGTAAATCATCAGACAGCTACACACAAAATACTAGTAGATAAGCTAAGTAACCGCTTAGCTTACCCGTTCTGTTTGCCTTTTGAAAAGTACTGCATTGCTTAAAGGTAACACAAGTAACTTGAAATGTTGCAGCATTTGCCATTGACAGTACTGAACTGGCTGGCTTGAAGATTCTTCGAGCAGCTATTTTTAATAAAATAAAAGCATGTCCAATTAAGTTGTCATAATTGATGCACTTGTGTAGTAGGTTCCAAAGAAAAGACCATGCCGTCTATATTTAGGATTCATAGTTTATGCCAGAATGTAAATTTTCAATTGGAATATGTAAGCGGACAGGGCTGGCAATTATTCAGCCATATCCTTAATTTAAAAATACTGTGAATTCCATAATGCTGCTGGCAGTGTAAATACCCCTGATGTCATCAAGATCTCTTTGAAGTGCGTCTCCAGAATCACATTTTCATAATATCTATATGAACCTTTAATTTAAAATAAAACTGAAAAAGTGCAATAGCACAGCTAATGAAAACTTGTGCAAATCTTTGCCACTGGTATGCCACCACCATTCTCATCCCTTTTCAGCAACTGCTAGTCTTACATCCAAGAATTTCCTGGTATTCTTAAAATCATATGCATCATATTTTATACCTTGTAGAAATAGTTTAGCAAGATAAAGCAGTGTAGACTCTGCTCTAATTCAGTTGTTTAAAATGCAATATAACAAATTGCTTTTTTGTTTACTCAGCCCAATACAGCTTAAAAGAAGACATAAATATGATTCTGAACCGTCTCTGTGCTTACAACTTTGTTTTATTATCTACAGAAACTCTTATATTTAGGAACAGTTAGACTGATGTCTCTTGCTTCCCTGATTACACCATTACTCTGGGCAGAAGTCCTAGCTCATGAGCCATTCTGTCAGATCTATCCAAAACAGGAATTGAGGACATTGTTAGTTCAATCATCTCTGATTATTTGTTTTGTTTTGTTTGTTTGTTTAATTTTCGTAAACAACTATAAGGGTCATTCTGGTGGCACATCTCTCTTTCTCTGTTCCTGTGTAGAGAGAAGAAATTTCCATACTCCAAATCATTCTTTCCTATAAGCAACAAATTTTGCTTTGCTCCTCCTACTCTGTTCCCCTTCTTTTCTTCTGCTCCCCAGAAGTTTACCTAGGCTGCTGTTATTTTGATTTTTACCTAGAAAGGAGAACATGGTCTTAGCAGATGTTACAATTTTGTTTAGCTGGTGGGATGTTGGCTGTATACCAGACATCTTGGGGTATGGGGGCATGTCTGGTCCTCCAGGTGCTGTAGCAATTTGCCAAATCCCTCCATTCCTGTTGCACTAGAATGTTGTAAAATTCTGAGAGGAGAGTAACAGGACTGGTCGCTCTCCAGTGTTGTGTCTCGTTTTGCTCCACTACAGGTCCTTAAATGCAAAACAGCTTTAGAGAAGATCGAGATAATTAGCGACCTTTTCTAGACCACTGCTTACACAGTTTCAACATACTTAAGCAAGATAATTTGGAAGACCATATATTTTAAGTGGTCTCTGGAAGCCCTGAGGTGGCAAGTCGTGGCACTATCATACTTCTCATGATCATCTATTCTGCCATTCCACTGCTTTGATAAAAAGGAGTGTTTTAAAGCCAAGTGTCCTTGAGCCATAAGTAGTTTCCCATCCTCTTCTTTGCAGCCCTGTATGCTAGTTTATTTGGCTGAGGGCAGAGTAAAGGGCTTTGAAAATGAGATGTAATTGAGTTAGCACTCCCAGGAAGGGTAAGTAAAATGACGTGCTCTTGGACAGGTCAGTACTCCAGGGCAGGAAGCACTAAAAAGAAATGAGAGACCAGCAGGATTGTCCTGCTAGAAGAATAGTATTTCTCCTTTTGGGCCACTTACGGTGTAGGCAGCCTCTGTGTATAATAAGTTGAACATGATTTATCAGCCCAATTGGATCTTAGTCTGGAGATTCTCCAACAGATTCCAGTTGTATAAATGCTTCTTGCAAAAACCACCGGTGGCTTCTTCTGCAGCATTTGTACCCCTTACTCAGTTCTTGAGTGTCCTCAAACATAAGCCGTAGTTTCCATGCAGAATGCCAATACCTACCTGTGCATTTCAATTATTAGAGTGAAAATAGTAGAAGACTCACGTCAGAACCTTTATTGACCACAGATGCCTTCAGGAGGATGTTGTCCGCCTTCAGGAGGATGTTTTCCACCTTCAGGGAAATGTCTTTTGAAGCTCTTGAAGGTCCTTGGCTTCTTTAAACCACTGTGGCTCAGAGCTCCTCCCCGGAACAGAAGGCTCGCTGCATCGTTCAGATGCACTAGCTCCAGTGGGATCTGGCTAAAATACTGTTCTTTCTTCCTGAGGTAGAAGTAATGCTATGGTTCTCTTTCATGACGGGTCTGAAGAGAATCAAAAAGCTCTCAAGGAGATCAGCTCCATTTGCGATGCATTTGGGAATCTATCCTCACTTTTCCCTCAGGCATGAGTGCCCTGCTCTCTCTCATCTTTCTATCAGTAGTCGAGGATCTCTGTGATGGTGCAGCAGTGTATGGTGGCATTAGAAATTTTCAGCACTGCTTCTTCTGACCCTCACTGTAGATGGTTTTTGTCATGGCCTCCTCTTTTGTGGGGGCATTTTTGTTGTGGATTCCCCCCCCCCCCATGTTCTTTGCTCAGACAAACAAGGTGACCAACTCCTTGCTGTTTGTAACTTGTAACTGAACTTGGCTGAAGCAATCAGCCCATTTTTCCTTTCTCAACTAAAAACATTTTGAGCATTCAGAAATCCTCGGTGAGTGGACTGATGCTGTTAGCAGCTCTTATCAAAGCGTTTCAGATTAGTGGCAGATGCCCAAGGCTTTTCTTGTGGCATTTGGCAGTTTGAGAAAAGTGTTAAAACTTTGATCTTCTACTTTTGCCAAATGGATCAAATGATCCCAGTTTCCAGGAAGATAAAAATTGGCAATTTGCAATCTTCTTTGATTTATTTTTTCAGGATATGGAATGGAATGGAATGAATGTAGAAGTATCAACCCTGCTTCAGAGACTGCTGCCTGTTGGTTGGGTTTTCAGTGTTGTTCCCCCCCTCCCTCACTGTGTATTTCTAAATCAAATTGCTGTCTTTTTTTGGATTCAGTCTGCGGGCAACACATCCTTCAGTCTGTTCTCATTGCAATTCAGGATGAATGTAAGTTAACTACAAATTAAGTATATGTACGTGTATCTATTTTCGTATGTAGATAGAAGATGTTATTCCTTCTGGGGAGTAATAATTCTGTAGTTCAAAAATACTTTAATAGACTTCAACATCTTCTCTTTAGTCCTTGTCTAGTTCCATTTTTTAAAAAAGATCTTTCAGTCTTAGGGGGTTTTGTTTGTTTGTTTTTAATTGGTCTAAGTCAACTTTTATTTCCCTAATTTGCAATTATTTTTCTTAGATCTGTTTATTGTTCTCCCTAATATAACTAGTGGATGCATCATAATGGCCATTATCCATTTGTTAGAAATCATGACTTTTTTTTGTCTATAGTTTTAATGTATGGATCTGATAGACCGGACAACTTCCCCCCTTTTTTATTAGTCCTTCTCTTTAGGTTTCATTTACACTGGAATCTGCTTTAACATGTTTCAAGGAAGAGCAAAAGCCCCACTAACTGAAGCAATAGTGTTGAAACAGACCTAGTAGTTGTCTGATTTTGTTTTTGTTTTCCTGGGAAAGAAAAGTGAGGTAAATATACCTGGTTTTGGGGATTTGTCTATGATTAAGATGTTTGATTTTTGGAAAGTGTGGTCAGTTAAAGGAATGTGTTGACAGTTAACAAAACGAATATCTACCTCTTTCCTAGTTTATTAATTCTATCTTTGGACTGTTTGGTCCAAAGCAAAGTGACTAGAGTAGTCAGAACTAGCTACATAGATAAGAACATTAGTCTTGGATTTCTTTTTTCCTCTCACATGATATTGCCAAATGCCCATCATCAAGACTTCTCTGGGTTGTTGGACCTTGACTACATTTGATGTTTCTCATAGGTGAGGTCTGACAGACATACAGGGACAAAACGAGTGTACAGATCATGAAGAGCTCATTTGGACTATGACTAATGTTATGCTGGTAGGTTTGTTGTCAGGGTAGGTTTTGCATTGGTATCCTGGGTGGTGGCTCAAAGTGTGAGAGAGCAGTGGCTCATAGCCCAAGCTGCCAAAGTAGGAGGGCTAACGTGGCCTAGGGAAAGAAGGGGAGAGCCAGAGGTGGGATAGGAATGATGCCCTTTCAAAATCATTTTGGGTGTGCCTTGGTTTAAGCTCTGGCATGGCCTACCTTGACTTGTTGGTTCTCTGAGCTACTGGAGTTTGACTTCATCTCAGCAGAGCTGGAGAATAGCCCTGGGATGAAGGGCATAGAGGTACCACTTGACAACTGCCCTTGGTGGGGTCAGATTGCCTCCCAAATTTTGGCTCTGTGTTAAAGAGGGTTTAATAAATGCTAATTTCTTCCAGAAGTGCCCACACTGATCCTTGTGTTACTCCCCCTTCTGGTGGCAGGGGATCCCATAAGGCCGCTGTCCCTGCCGACTAGGGCCTGATTCTGAATAAAAGTTCGTAGCTTAAGGTTATGATATTGTATAAATTTAGTTACGGTGGTTCTACTTGTGTGTAAATGTTTTTGCTTTGATCTTAACATGGTTTTTGGTGGACTATGGTGAAAGCTTGCAAACACGCTGACCTATGTATGTCGGTTCAGTATCACCTCTGTATTTTATATGGTAATGTTGCCTGCTGACCTGGTCCATAATGCTTCCTCTACTTGGTTCATTTCATGGGCAGAAACATAACAGGCTGCACAAGTTAATGATTGTTCTCAGTGGGTCTTCTTTACCTCTTCGCTCAGACTCATATTTCCTTTATTTTCTGGAACAATTTGAATTAATGCATTCTTAAAATGAACACATTCCAAAAGAATTTTCTCTGAAAGTTCAGGAAGAAATCTCTGTACCAGTTGCACTCTGCTCCTGGTGGAGGCTTTTTTCATATCTGCAGCAGCTAGAGAGGCTTATTTTAAAGGGGGAAAGACTTTTATTTTATTTTTTGGTGAAAACCAAAAGGTCAACCTCAGGTCAAACCCCAGAATAGATCGAGCTAGAAAGACGATGTAGAGGGCAGATGGGTTTTTTTTGTGAGTACCTTGGTAAAGTTGATTGGTTTGGGAGTCTAATCTGTATTTTGGTGAATTAAAACATACTTTAATGTTTCATATTTCTGCTTTTGCTATTTTTTTAAAAAAGGAAAAAGTAATTGCTAATACCGGTAAAAGCGCTTATAGTTCATAAAAGCACTTAGTTCATAAGTGCTTGTAGTCCATACTAAAAACTACATGTATAAACTGATTTCATTTCTGAAATAGTGAATAGTCCCAATGTGTATGTATGGGCTGAATATGTGTATACAGTTTGTGCCACTTCGTTTAATCTTGTCCATTGGTAATGGCTTCCCAACCAACAAGGGCAAAAATATAGATCATCAGAAGCCTGATCAAACAAGTCTGGAACATAAATGGGAGAGATTTAAATATTGTGTTACAGGGTAAAACAGTTGCTTCGGGGAAAAAGAAAAAAAAAAAGACACTGAACCATAAGAAAATGAACACATAAGCAAATGGAACTGACTGTTTGCAAGAAAGATGGCAATTGTGCTCCATACTTTGGGACTGAGGTCTCTGGGAGATGGTGAGCACTTCAGTGGCCTGCAGAAATTCACATGTTCCAGGAGTCAGATTTTGGAGGAACAATTGAGAAGGAGAGTATCTTGGGAAATAAGCCAGGAAAGTGAGGAGCCAGAGAGTTGGTAGGAAGCAGTGAAGTGGAGGAGGAAGTAGACCAAGGGCTTAAGCCAGTGAACTTTCCCAGAATGTGTGTTGATTTGACCTGTCAGTATCCTGCACCTTCAATTGAATGTTACTGTCCCTCTAGTATGCCATTTCCTCAGCTTTTACTGTTCTTGCCATGTGTTTGTAAAACAAACAGCTCCCTACAGCAGTTAATGCATATTGACTTCTAATGCCCTACTGTGCAGTAAAAAGTGTTGTGTGATGCTTCCCTCTTACAAGGGCTGAGCTCGTCTGTAAGAGTCATGAGGGTGGACGGGTGAATGTCATATGGAAGGAGGAAAATACCTGGGAGAGGAAAGACAAGTAGTGAGGTAAATGGTGAGAGAGCTTAGAGAACAAAATGGGGATGATGATCTTTCATATTTGTGAAGACAAAGGTTTAAAGAGGTGAGAAAGATGTAAACTCATCAAGCTTTGGGGCACTGAAGGAGTCATCTACCATGTGTTACTGTGTGTTTAAAGTGGAATTTTGAACGAGAAGAAAAACTCTAACAACTGACAGGAAATATCTCTTCATGGTCAAAACTAAAGAATTAAAGTTGATGAAAAATAGTTTGATTTCTTTAGCCTCCTGTTAGTCATGCAGTCTGTTGATGAAATTATATTGCATGGTTTTGGAAGTATTGTTTAAGAAGTGTTCTTGGTTTTATCCCTTCAACTAAATGTATCACAAAGGATCCATTGCTGTCTAGTAGTATCTGAAAGACTATTCAAGAACAGCAGAGTTCAGGGTGCAGGTTTTAAACAGCCCCAAAGTTTCTGTGTCCTGCTCTGAGGCTGTGTAGCAGCTTATGTGGGGTATTTGAAAGGATTATTTTATACTTGCTTTTCTTTTTTTTATGGATATAGAACCTGAAACAGTGCTCTAATAACACCTACTAATGCAGAGTTATCTAAGAAAAATCCCTTTGTTCTCTTTCTTAACTAATACCAACTTTTAGGACATAGGAATTTGCAGTTTATCTATGTACACCCCTCTTAGTTTTCCAATCTTTCTACTCTTCACCTCTTGCCTCTTTTTCATGGTCTTAAGAATTCACTATGTAGTAGTGAACATGGACTTTGCCCAATCTGCCCTTATGTGACATGGTATTATAAACTTCCATCAAACGTATGGAAGACATGCAAACCATTTTGTGGGATGCCTTGTAGTTGGAGTAGGGACAAAAGAAGAAAGAGAAGTAGGATGTTTTCCTGAGCTCTGGTTAGATAGTTTTTGTGATTCAAAACTGTCCTTTGGTACGGAAGAAGCAGATGCTTGTTTACCTCTTGAAGAATCTTTGAATACTGTTTGACATTCTTGCTTCCAGTACCTGCTCTATCATTTTTCAGGTTGTGGTTTCTTACTGTTACTAGCTGCTCTATGATTCTATATTACACACCTCATTAAGTCTACCTTTTTCCTTCTCTTGACAGCTGCAAATCAAAAAGAGCCCTTGACTCCAAAGTTTAAAGTGAAAGATGAGCCTAAGGATGAAGAAGCTGCAAGTTCAACCTTGTCTCAGTCCAGCTATGTGTTCAGCCACGAATCCGAAGCCTCAGCTCCCAATGTCCCTGAGGAGAAACTCAAACCACAAGAACCGCAGACAAATGTGATGAGGCAGGACATGTCAGTCAAGGCAGCATCTGAGCTCCTCATGAAGCTCTCAGGTAGATATTTAATTTAATAATATTCAGCTTAATATTTTTTCAAGTATGCTAACAAGGTTACCTTGCAGAAGGAGGGAACGAAGCTTTAGTAGCAAGTAAAGGAACAAATGAAAATGTCTAGCCACACAAGTTCATATACATAAGACATCTCAGTTTGTTCTGTCACCATATTATCTAATTATCTGTGTTCTGCACAAATTTCAGTGGTCTTCAAATTAATGACTATGGAATAAGTCAAAAGAAATGAAACCTTAAAGCTTTTAGATACTGTTATTTTTTAAATGTACCAAAACATTTTTATATCAATTTATTCATATCTGTGTCATTTCATTAAGATCATAAAAATATATCTATACTGACCTGTACCTGATATAGCTTTAAAAATGCTTTTAAAGCTTTTTATTTTTTTTCCTGACAATATATTGTATTCAAAATTGTAAGAGGCTTTTTTTTTTTTTTTTAAGAAAAAAAGTAAACTGAGCTGTCGTACTTCTGTTGAACACTTGAATTTGCCTACGTTGCCTTTCAGACAGTTGGACAGTATGCATGTGTATACACATAAGTACTGTTAGGTCTGGAGGGAGCCAAATAAAATGTATGTTCTGCTAATTATGCTTTGTCTAGCTGTCAGAGTTGATGTTTAACTTTAGGGAAAGTAAAAAGTTTGAGTTCTCCCTGCTGGGAACAGGATTTAAGTGAATGATGAAACGGATTTGAACTTCTAATACACTTAAATTTTTAGTAGTGAGAAACAAAAATTGGTCTGGGAGCCTAGGATTCATACTTTCCCACTTAAACTGGATCAGCTAGCTTTTAAATCTTCTCCAAAACTGGACAAGACTTTTTTGGGGGGAGTGGAGGGGTCAAACAAGAAGTGCCATTGGAAACACAAGTTCACCAATTTCTGAGATCCCTGCCAAATCTATCTGAAATTAATTGGCTTCATTGGATACTGTCAGAATTGAATTTGAGCTCAAGTTTATACCTGTAAAACTTCAGCTCACTAGGATCTCCCCTCATGAATTCTAACATGTAATTAGTTCACTCCTGTTCATACCTGCGCATTTTAATTTACAGAGGAATTTTGAATCATTGATTTTCAGGCCTTGGTGTTGTTGATGGTGCAAAACATGCATCCCAAGTATTAATAGTTGATCACAGAAGACGTTTCCCAATTTTTTGGGCTCTCAAATAATAAACATCTTGTTAAAGTGCACTGTTGCTGTTGGTATTTGGTTCGAGTATGGTGTTCTCGTAACAGAACTTTATGGCCTAATGAATGTTAACCAGTGACTTTATTTTTCTTGGTTCATATAAATGTATATAAACATTTCCATAAAGAAAGAGCCCCGTAACATAATGATTTTTCAAGTGCTTCAGAGACACTAGGGTGCTTTATTGTGAATGTTGAATTCAGTACTAGCAGGCTGTGTTTAAATAGTTCTATTACAGACTTCATTATATTAGAGCATTAGTGACTTAAATGTCTATTCAGGTGGGTGAAACCTGGCATGTAGGAAAATCTTGACCAAGTCTTCAGTCACTTATGCTAGGAAACCCCAGTGTCTAAAGGTTCCAGTAAGAAGTACACTAGTATTTTATTTATATATATATATATATATATATATATATATTTATGATTTCTTGGTGATTGCACAGTTTTTGCTGACAGTGGTTAATCAGTGGATTGAATGGTAAAGATTTACTTAGGTTTTAGTCAGTATTGCTGCAGTTGACATTCCTGAATCAGCCAGTGGGTGGGGTTATACCAAGTTTATTTATTGTGCTGCTTTCAACTCGCACTTTTCTGAATTACCATCTAAAACAGAAAGTGTAAAGAGGAAAAATGCTAACATACAGTTTAATGTAGGACAAGTGTAAGAGGGAAATCTAAGATCAATAATTTCTTTAGTGTTTGTTTGGTTTTTGTTTGTTTGTTTTTAACTTGTTTACTTCATCTGGTAAAATATTCTGAAATTGCTGTTGACTTCCCAGATTATTTTAAGCAGTTGTGCACTTTGTTTCTAGTGATGTAGCATTTAAACAACTATACCACTTTGTCAGAACAAAGTGAAAACCAGAACAAACTTCCTCCTTTTTCCTGATACTTTCAGTAAGAGGGAAAAAAAAAAAAAAGAAAAAAAATTGAAAGGAGTGAACATGTCTGGATGTTCTAATGTCTGTGGGAAATCTTCAGTCAAGTGCACTTATCAGACTTGATATATTGCATAATTGGGTTTAAGTCAGGTCCTTCTGGACTCTATATGGTCTTGGTAAAGACTGAATGGATTACATCCTTGACATCCTTGCCTTGTTATTTTCACTTTCTTCTACATACTACTAATTAAGAAAACTTGGATTGCATACAAACTAGGCAAAGGATTTCTGACACAAATAGTGTTTTGCTTTCTGCATTCCTGCCATACGTGTTTCTGTTATTCCCTAGCAATAATATTGCCGACTGTTGCAGCCTCTTGGAAGCGCCTTAGGATTTAGACATGTACCTTACAGTCTCCTTTCATGTGAAGGGATGCATTCGCTTATATTTTTCACTGGAAAATCTCTTTTCCCAAACAGATATGCTGTTGTGCTGGCTCTTAATTGAGCTAGTGCAGTTTAGTGGAAAGCCTTTCTGGCTCTGGACCCTAGTTTGGGCTGGTAGATACTGTAAGAGAAACTCATTTGTAAATCACCTGTACCTTGAGAATATAATGCAGAGACTTGCCAGCCAGTCAGAAATCACTCTAAAACTAGGAAGAACTTTGAAGAATAAACGTATTTTATTGAAATAGAATATTAATAGAACATTTACTAGTTGTCTTTGTGGATATAGATGTACAGAAATGGGTAAAAAATCACACATACAGCTGTCTATATTTTAGTTCTACTGCACAAGGTTCTCTCTGTTCTCTGAAAGCTAAAAAGCTGTCAGGACACTTGCATGCTTGTAGCAGCAGACAGCCAGTGCTTAAGGTCAGGCCCTTACCCTGGATATTACTTCAGGGGAATTGGACCTTATCTGAAGATATTATGCCCTTTTATATGAGTTTTCTCCACTGCGTTCCACTTGAATTCAGATCTTCTACCTCACAATTCATAAGCTTGATAACTAATCAAGACCTCACATTTTGAACGCTTCTTCTAAAGGATTATTCAAACTAGGAAGGCTAATGTCAATCTAGGGCATGTCTAGGTGGAACTCATTTCCATCCAGATAGGCAAAACAAAACTGTAACAACTGATCCGATGTTTAAAAACAAATGGAACACCCATTTGAAAGAAATGGTCTTTGTGGGTTAGCAGTTCCAGCTTAAGTACAGACCTTCAACCCACGTTTTACAGAATGTAAAATGACTGCCATGTCTTATACAAATGTACAAAGGCGAGCTGTGAGTGCAGCCCATTACTAAGTTTTCACTGAGATGCAACACAGTGGTAACCAAACAGATTTGAGGAACTAGTAGAGTGGGGCAAATTGCTGTCATCTCAGCCTGGGAAGGGTGCTGTGCATGCAAGATTTTAAATTCCTATTAAACATTGCATGGAATCACTTAAAATAAATTGAAATAATGTATTTCAAATACACCTGAACCAGTTTTCTACGTTCTTACCCGTTCTCTTTTATGGAGCAGCTAATTTAATTTTCCAAATGTTTAACTAAGTGATGCACACAGTGATCTTTGGTCATTTTTATACACTCAGTCTTGTAAGATGAAAGGTAGGTTTCAGAGGAGACTGAAATTTAAAATAAATTTTGCATTCACATGCCAATGTTGTTTAAAAGATCATTTTCTGTTGCAGTAATCATGCCGCTCATATGTTTTGGGCATGTATTGTGTTTCAGAAGCATGTATTCCTTTCCCTTCTTGTCCAAAAAGGAATGCATTGTTGGAGGTGTATAAAATCTATTCCAGGTATGAGCATTTTATAAATATTTTACCCTCGTGCCTTGAACTATAACATTAGTAAGCTCCTGTCTTTCCAAGAAATGTTGTCTGAATCCCATTTGTCTTTATTTCATCTGTATATTATTTGTGAGTTGTAGTCATTCTGCATTTGTGCAGTAACCTAGGTCTTTTTGTTCTTCTTGCAGTGGATCAATTCCCTATGTATTGCAGATATCCTTGTTATCAGTAGCATATCCATGACCTTTGTACTATTCAGTTCCTTTGTTTTATTAGTACTTCAGTCCTCAGGTCACACAGTGTTTCTTGTAATACACCAATTTCCCAGTACAAACAATGCATCGTAATTTTGGGTTATCAGCAGATGAAATTAGTGCATACTTATTTCTTGTGCCAAGATTGTGAAATAAAATGTTGCATACAATTGATTTCAAAGCCATCCTTGATCAACTCTGTTTATTATTACCTATTTATATGACAATTCAGAGCTCTTTCAGCACACCTGCTTGTTGTGGATTGATTTTTTTTTAAGTCCTTATCTACTTGAAAATTTTTACACTAATTTCTTCATAATTAATTTTGTTTGACACTATATTTTAGGTTTAACTGAAACCACATGGGTTAGAGCTTCTATTAAGAAAAGTGAGGGGAAAAAGAAAAGAAAGGGGGAGGGGGAGAGAGAAGGATTGTACAATTCTAGATGTAAGATGAAGGCCAGAACACGCCAGTGCTCTTCCCATTCCAAAAATGACTCAGCATGTATCAGGGCACAGTATACTGAAGGACTTCCTGCAAAGGCTTTAAATTAGCTTGTACAAAAGCCACTCCAGTCACAAGAGGACAGACTTCCAGAGAAACTAAATGAGAACATCATTTTTAAAAATTTGTTAAATAGTAGTGCTACCTATGCTTGTGTTGTCTGGACAGTTGGTGTCAGAGTTACCTCATTTAAGTCTTTGGTAACTTTCTGCTTTTGCTTTCATGTTCAGCAACATGAAATAGAAATAACAAAAAGGTGTCTGTAGCTGGTAAGCTATTATCCTTAGCAGTAACAAAATCTTCCAGGTTTAGTGGGTTGCGTTGGTGGTCTTTTGGTTTATTGTTAATATGGTGAAGAAAACATACATTACTACATTCTTGGGGTGAATTGGGTGGCAGAGAAACTAGCCTTCCTGTATATTTCCTTTTCCTAACTTTGTGGACTGTTCTGGGGAGTGCTTGTCTGGATCTCGGCTGCAGTCTTTGGGGACAGCTGTTGTCAGGACTTTGTAAGACACGTCCGTACCTAGATTGCAGGGGAGCTGGCGCATACTTTTATCCCTGCTTAGAGAGCCTTGATAATGGAGGCAGGAGTGAAAATACAGGGAAGTCTTTTGTTCCTTGGTCTCTAAATGGCTCGTTAGAAGGCTCTGGGCAGCAGCAGGTGCTTCTGCAGAAGCCTGAAAAAGTAAGCGGAGAAGTGTCTGACCCAAAATAAGACTTTCTTTGAGGGGAGCTGGAGAGATGCCGTGGCAAGTCACATCAACAGATTGAAGTGTGATAGCCCAGTTTTTTGTGTGTGTTTCCAACAAAAATGTGAAAATCATTGTTAAGAGTGAAGCTTTATTTTAATTATAGTATAGAAGAAGATACAGCTTTCAACAACAAAAAAAGTCTACAGAAAAGCAAGTACCTCATAACAGAGCCTAGCTTTTCAAGTTCAGTAGATGTTCTACTGTAGCTTTAAGCTAGTGCTACAGTGCTATTGTCTTCCTTTATTTCATGTCAGGGAAATCTTGACATTTAATGAAAACCATGTTAATATAAAAGATTACATCATTTGGAATAATAAGAAATCATATCTGTGGTTCAAATGTGGTTCTTTTGGTCTTCTGGTTGTTTTTTGGTTTGTTTAGTTTTTTATTAATTTATTTATTTTAGGAAATTATCCCTGAGGAGTTCAAACAAAGCCCCTGATCCTTAGCTTTACTGCTGTTCCTTGATGATGTTCAGCCAGGTAGGAGTGGCCACAACACTAAGTGATCGTGTCAATTTTTTCAATCTGTCGGGGGATTGTAGGTGCACAGTACTTACAGAAGGGCCTCTTGCAGTCCCCTGTGGATTTGGAGAGTCAGCTTGTTAGGGCAAGAGAACTGGAGCCAGGCTCTTTGTGAAGGCACAGCTTGCCGCAGAAATGCTATACTAGAGTTTTCTTGAACTGGGAGACTTTCATAGATTGGGATATGTTGTAAAATAACAATTCACTGCAAATGTAGACTTCTCATCAATTTATTTTTGATTTATGTTTTGTGAACATTTAAAGGGTTGGCTGTGTTCTGCAAGTAGGATCTTTCTAGTAAGCACTATACTCCTACTGCTCAAACAGAAGGAACAGCAGATGCATATTGCAACTTCAAATTCGTCTATTGCTTTAATTTTCTCTTTTTTTTTTTTTCGGTTTGCATTTCTGTGAAACTGAGCCTTTAGTTGAAAAATTCTATAGCATGGGATTTCTGAGTTCCACTAACAAATATCAGCCAATTTTTTGTTCTTTTTTTAATGCAGGATCATGTTGCATTGATTCAAGGCTCATTGACATTGTCTTATATAAAACAGCAGCTTGAAAAAATAGTAGCAAAATAAAGCATCAAGCACAGTGCCCTAGGGAACGTCAGATGTTACTTGTTGTGTCTCTGTAGCAGAACCTTCAGGGCTCACCAACTGTTCCCTGCCTCTAAGGTTTTATTTAAGCTGTTTTAGGGCATGTTTATTTCTAGCAAATCAGAACAATTAGCATAACAAAATGCCCAATTCTCCATACTGAAAGCTTTTGAAGTCGGTACAAGTTGACCCACTAGTTACCCTTGTCTGCTTGATTGCAAAAACTAGTACGAGTCCAATTTATAAGACATATGGGAAAGACTTTCTTTTCTAAGTTGATTCATAAAGTTGATTTGTAAAGCTGATGTTCATTTCAGCAAATATGAACATCTCAGAATTCTGGTGATAGGCTGAGGTTTTAAATTAAATGATCAGAAGTATGAATGATTTAAAATGTTTCACTAGATTTCAGGAATGGAAAATAGCTGGACTGCTATTGTTATCAGTGAAAGCAGTATTTGCTATATGGCTTGTGGTTTTTTATTAATTCTGTGCACTTGCTTTTGACTTTCATCTCAAATAAGGTGAAAAACATACTGTGCTGCATTAGAAGAGCATGCTTAGCATGTGCCCTGTATTTAGAGCTGGATGAGGTCTTCATGAGAATACTGTACCGTTTTGGGGCTCCGTGGTTTTAAAGGGCTGCTGAGAGTTTGTAGAGGGTCTAGAGGAGGGCTGCTAACCTAATTAAGGGTCTAGGGCTTATGACCTGTGAGGAAGCATTGAGAAAACTGGGCCTATTTAGTCTGGCAAAGGAGAGACTAAAGGCAGATCTAATCACAGCCTGCAACTACTTGAAGTTGTCTTAGAAAAGCAGTGGAGTCAAACTCTTCTGCGTAATGGCAGATGGTAAAACGAGGTGCAACAGCTACCAGCTGCAGCTTGAATGGTTCAGCCTGGACATTAAGAAAAGTTTCCAGTGCAGCACTAGATCGAGTGTTTCCCAGGATGCTGTAGCTTTCCCTTGCTTGGAGGTTTTGAAAACGCTGCTAGATAAAGGTGCAGCAGAAGTGATCTGGTGCTGATGATTCGTGGAATAATTAAGTTCAGATAGGACCTCCATAATCCAAACCCTTTCTCAGGGCAGATCCAACAATACCAGGCTGCTCAGGGTCTTGTTAAGTTTTGAATGTGTCCAAGAATGATGAGCCCAAGCATCCCTGGGGAACGTGTGCCAGTATTTGACCAGTCAGGTGGTGAAAAATTTCTTCCATTTATGTGGAAAGAATTTCCCACATTCCTACTTGTGTCTGTTGACTGTCTCTTTGCGTTTCTGAGAGAAGTCTAACTCCAGCTTCCCTATAACTTCTCTTTATTCCTTAGAGTCACAGACAGTAATAAAATGACTCTGTAGTGTTGTTCTCTTAAGGCTGAACAGACCCAGTTCTCTTCACTCTTCTCCTCTTAGGTTTTGCAGCTGCTCCCCAACCATCTTGGTAGCCCTCCACTGAACATACTCAAGGATGTCAGTGTCCATTCTGTACTGGGGAGCCCCAAACTGGGCACAGTACTCCAAATGCAGTCTCATAAGTGCAGAATAGAGGGTAAGAATCACCTTCCTCTACCTAATGACTACAGGTTTGCTAATGCAGCCCAGAATACAGTTGGCCTTCATTGGCATAAGGGCACATTGCTGACTCATGTCCAACTTGTTCACCAGGTTCTTTTTGGCAAAAGAGCTCTCCATTTAGTGACTGTCCAGCCTGTGTTATCATGTGCTGTGCTATTCTAATTGCAGTTCTCAGTGTTTTCCTATTTTGAGCTTCCTGCGGTTCCTGTCAGCCCATTTCTCTTCCCTGTTGAGGTCCCTCTGAAGAGCAGTGCTGCCCTCCAGCATACCCACCACTCTCCCAGTTTGTGTTTGCCTATGAGCTTGCTAGAAGTGTGCTCCTGTGCATCATCCAAGCCGTTAATCAAGACATTGAGGAGAGTCAGGCCCACTATTCACTCTGCAGGACTCTGGCTGCCAGTTAGACTTTGTGTCATTGACCGCAACCCATTGAGCCCTGAGATCCAGCCATGTTTCCGTTTCCACCCATCTTGTAGTCCGCTTATCCAGTCCACACGTTACCGGTTTTCTGATACAGGTATTTATTAATGATGATGCTAAAGGCCTAGTCAAAGTTAAGGTAACAAAATCTGTTGTTCTCCCTTTGTCCTCACAGCCAGTCATTTCATCACAGGAGGCGACCAGGTTTATCAGGTGCGATTTGCCATTGGTAAATCAATGCTAGCTTTTCCCAGACACAGTCCTGTCTTTCACAGGTTTGGAAGTGGCTTCCCGGAGGATTTGTTCTATAATCTTTTAGGAGACTGTGGTTAGGCCGACCAACCTCTAGACAGAAATAAAAATACTGTTGTCAGGAACAGTACTTGGAGGAAATGACTAATGCTATTTGTCCACGTTTTTGAGTACAAAACAGTATTTGTATACAAATAAACCTAACTATTGCCTTTTGCATGGGGGAAATGTGATCTTACTAGGTCAGATGTAGTGCCAGGGGCTCGCTGGTTGTAGGTATCCTGCAGTCAGGTGCACTCAGCATTTTATCCCACAGGTCTGGTCCCATTTGTCCAAACCGGAGAACTTACTGAAATGCACTGCAGCTCCTCCCTGGTTATTGTGTTCCCAGGGGCACAGGGAAATGATGTATGTTGAAGCCTCTTCATGACGTGTGGTTTGTCAGTTTGTACACCAAGTGACCAGGATGGCTGGAAATACCCTGACAACATCTGCCTGGCAGTGCAGGTTTGGCAGCAGTCAGTGTCCTCCTCTGTCCCTCCTTAGTTCTAGACCTGCTTCTGCAACTGGGAGGCACACTGAATCTACGCAAAATGCTTAGGAGTTGGAAAGTATGCTTTTGCAAGTGTATCTTGAGTCGGGGTGTATTATTACTAGGTTTCATCATGCATATTGGTTTATGTCAGTGCAGCAAATGCACGCTTGCAAATGAACAGCAATGCTCATAACTTGAGCAGGTGCGTATTTTAAAGTTTGCCATTTCTGTTTCTTGTTTTGTAAGATAAGTACTATGTTAACACATCTTCTAAAGTACTCTGGAAGTCTAGAATTGAGAAGTGTCAAACAAGAGCCAATAGTTTTTGTTGTTGTTGTTGTTGTTGTTTTGTTTTCTTTTTACCGTTGTAGGATGTGTATTTGGTTTTAAGATAACTGGAACTGCAATTCCAGCAAAAAGTGAAATCTTTTCCTTGTATCTCTATTTGCAATGAGTGTATTTAAGTCTACTAGTTTGTTGTGCTTCTTTTTATCCTCCTTTTTAATGTAAAAATGTGTTGTTTTTGTCTTGACATTGCTAACTTCTTATTAATGCTTTCAGAACATGTATAAGGAACTCCAGTGTTTCTGTTGTCACTTACTTTACGTGCCATTTTTTGCATTGTTTTCCGTGAGCTGAGGATTTATGAATTAGAATCCCATCTATTTTAAGATGATGCTGAAGCAATGAAATCATATAGTTTGTGGTGGGTTGCTTTGGAAAGATGATTTTTCTGTTTGTCCCTGTTTCCGTTTTCATATGTCTGTTACAGGTGTTGGACTGTGGTAGTCCCAGCTTTCTGACTGAAGTAGCTTGAATGAGCTTTCTAAAACTTGGCAATCTCGGTCTGAGGCTACAGAGAGGCATTGTCTAAGGGTAAATTTCATAGCCACACATACCTGAGGTGACATTGTCACGCCTTCAGGGCTGAATGCCATACCCTGAGCTTTTAGGTAGCACAAGTATTGTTCTGTGCTTTCTTGTTTGGTTGTTTTGTTTTGTTTTATTTTAAACAAGTGCCACTATTTAGCAATTCCTTGCACTTGTGAATGCCAGAGAACTTGAAAGCTGTGGAAAAAATTACTTCCTCCTGGAACAGGACTATGAAATACTGCATTTTTGCATATCTGATGTGGAAAATTGTCTCACTTGATGTGAATAGGGTGAAGTTCATTGAGGGTTTTCTAAATCAGATCCTTAAACGTAGACTGCTCTGTAAAGAGCATCTCTGTGGCTTAATGATAGCACATCCATGTATACAATAATTTTCTCTAATTTTGTTAAGCTGCTTCTGTATGACAAAATTAACAGTAGGGAGAAAAAAAAAAGGTGTATTAGGTCATTTAGTTGATCATCTGCCAGAGAAGCGATGTTCACTGCTGTACTGTTGTTCTGACCTTCATCCAGGTTAGTTTTAAATGAATAGCAGACCATGTTTAAATGAATAGCAGACCAGATCACGGTCCAGATATTTTAAAGCTATTTGAATTGTTATCCCCTGATTTTTGTTAGGAATTAGATGTCTGTACTTTTATAAAAATCTGGGATGAAGGAAATGACTGTCATATACTAACTTTGTATTCTGATACATTGTCGTTTATTTAACCTAGTCCATCTACTCAAGGAGAAATGCAGAAGTGGGAAAAAAGCCAAAGCTATCATGATTTTAATTATTTGAACCTAGAGACCTTTCAGTGTACTTTAAAAGCTTCAGCTACACCATGACCACGTGAGATACCTATGTAAGGAAATAAGGGCTGTCTCCTTACAGCACAAACGAACAGAAGGGAAAATAATCTTCAAGAAGTTACAGTTCGACAGTCTGTACTGTGAGATGTGCGTGGCCATAACCTTTATTCTGGTCCTTTCTTCAGCAAAAGATCTAGCACATGTGGGTTCTCTGCCTGCAGCTTGTGGTGTGGTTGTTGCTCATGGGACAGGCTGTATTTCCCTTTGGTTAGCTTTGTAAAATTATCATTATCACCCTCCCTGTCATCTGCATGTGCTTGCTTTTGGGAATTGGACTATGACAGGACTCACATGTGGTAGGGACGTTCTGCAAGGTCAAAAGGGTGCAGCTGGGATGATAAAGGTCAAAGGAAATTATCAAATATGTGAATTTAGTTAGGGCAATTTGAATGTTGGCTGATTGTGAAGGAGAGAAGGTCATTGGTATTGCTCAACTCTTGCCTTAGTTGGGGTTGTATCAGTCTGTCTGATTGAAAAGCATTTGCAGGACAGGGAATTAAACTGTGTGGGGCAAGAACAGAAATAGAAAGAATATTTTAAAAGCAGAAAGAGCAGCAAAGGTCAGCTTGACTCTGAACCTAAATTTGGCAGCTGGGTACAGAGCTCAGTCTGTCAGACATCTGAAGAACTCATTTGTTTGTGGAGTTACCTGAGCTTTTGATTGACGGTGTTACCTGATGCGTTCCTTTGCCATTCTGTGTTCAGTTTCAATGCACAGCATACTATTTTTGCACTTTTCAACACAGATACAATGTTCTGTGGCTTTATAATAAGAGGCTAATGGAAGCTTGGGAAAAAAAGGAAAAAAGAAAAAAGTCTGTTTAACAGGGGGGAAAAAGGCATTATATAATAATATTTCTAACTCATCTTCAGTTGAAAATTTCCAGAGTCTGAAGTGTATCTGGTGGATCATAGATGGTAAAGATTTTTATCAATGTTTATATGTTTCTTGTAAAGGTCAAGAAATGTCATAAGAAAAGACTGAAAGCACTTCATGTAAATCATTCCTGGAGCATATCCAAGTAGCTTTTATCTCCTGGCTTCGATTTTTCTTATTTTAAGAGCTGCAAGCAGCAAAGCCACTTTTTCTCCACTTAAGGACAACAGGAATGTGGGGAGAGGGAGAAGCCAGGGGAATGAAAAAGGACTCAGTGGAAAACATCAGTTCAATTTTATGGAGAAGGTGTATACCTGCATGCTGAAGGGATTCTGATCATCTTGGCTGGAGGCTACAAGATGGCACCAATCAGTTGACTAGCTTGAGGGCATTATCAGAGATGACCAAACCATGTTTTGGTGCCTCCACGTGTCATCGTAATGTTGGGTAAATAGAAACATTCATACTTAGAGTAAAATCTGTGATGCTGACATATTAATATGTGAGTTAGAGAAGAGGGAAAAGGCAGAGAGAAGCAACAGATTAATTTCTCAAGTGAAGCTAGTGTGTTTTTTTTCCCCACTTTTTTCTCTGACACAAATTTAATAGAAAATATTGTTTGTATTTGTTAGGTTTTTTTCTTACAAACTGGTGTCCGTTTATTTATTTTTAGTATCAAATCCTTATGAGTAGTAAAATTAGACATCTGAAAAGGAACCTTCCAAGTGGTGAAACTCGTAGTACAGAGTGCCTTCATCAGTGACCTGATGGTGTGGGGATGGCCAGATTGTCCGCACCAGTTAACGTGCTGGCCTGTGGTCATAGATTTGATCACGTCCCCCTAGTCTGGACAAGGGCCAGGTTGCTCTCTCAGGTCTTAATCCACTCAACATTTAAGCTCTGTGCTTCTCTGGCAGTGTGTCCCTACCCATGACCTCTTTCCCTGGGTGCTAGATTTGCCTTCTCTGTCCTTTGGCTCATGAAGTCTGAGCAATTCAAACTTGTGCTTTCTCTTGACTACAGCTGTGGAGGATACCTAGGCTACATTTTAGGGCATGTGCTGTTCATAAGTAAAAAGAAGCAGATTTTCCATAAGCTTTTGAGTATCTTGGTTAGTAGCAGAAGTACATATACAGGTTTAGGCAAAAATAATAAATCCCTTGTACATTTTTTTGAACAGAATCATACAATTTTGGTGGAATGGTTTCTCACCTGGATGACCCTTCTGCTATACAACTGTGTTCGTGCATTTATTTATTTCCTTGTCTTTATTTATTTTGTCCCAGGTATATTGCCTGTCTTCTCAGGCTGCCTGTTTCCCAAGTGTCTGATCAGCACCCAGACAGCAGAGGCAACACCTGGCTGGGGAGTTCTGCCATGATATCCATGTCCTTTCAGGAATACTCTGAAAGAAGTTCATTAGAAAAAAATCATTATTTGTCTCTGAAACTAAACTGAGAGTAAATTACACAGGTCTTCAACTTCTCTTTTCACAGCAGAAAGTCTGAATCAAGAAGGCTGTATAAGTATTTGGGGCTGTAGTAGGCAAGTTACATTGGAGCTTTATTTTTGAGATTTCGGAGCTTTCTTCTGAAGAAAAAATAATCACCTTGCAACCAAATCAGAGCATTCAGCAGCACCTGGGGAATATCAAGTATAGATTGTGAACTACAAATTGGCTTCTAGACTATGGTTTTGTTCATTAGACTTAGCACACTGGAGAAGAACAAGGCAGAGAGGGAAGGATATGGACATATGGAAGCTAGTGATTAAGGTTATTGGGTGTTGTAATATATGAGGGAATATCAGTGATTGCTAGAAAAACACACTTTAGAAAAGCGCGGGCCCCACAATACTCCTGTCATCAAGAGAGCAGAAGAGGAGCAGATCAGGTTTCTTCTTCTATCCCCATACCGATATTTCTAACTGTCTGTGCTGGTACTTCTGCTGATAAAGAGTAATGGAGAGTTTGGAAGACAGCTTCAGTGCCTGCCTTTGAAGAGCTGGTTTGTTGTTGTAACTTCAGCTAATAAAGAGAAGCAAAGCTTCACTAACTGGGATATGATCACTCAGTGTTCATAGAAAGTGATGTAATTCTTGTATTTACAACTATGTACTATTTTCTGTACTCTAGTTTAAAAATATTTTTGAGAAATTTCTTCTATTTACAAACCCTAGAAGAATATTATAGCAGTCAGCTGCTCGCTTCCCTTACCATTTTGCAGTGATGTGGTGTACAAATTATAAGTTTGTAATTGTGATTCCTGCTTTGAGTGCTCTGAAAAATTGTAACCTAATTATTTTTTTTTCTTTTAATACATATTTGCAGCTGAGAGTTACAAGGAAACCCAGATGGTAAAAATAAAAGAAGAACCAATGGAAGTTGACATTCACGATTCACAGGCTTCAGTGTCACCCAGCCAACCTAGCCAAAATGTTGGCTACAGCACTTTATTAGGGCGAGACATTAGTGAACACATACAGAAGGCACCAGAAGGTCGTGTGCTCCCAGAAAGAAATCTATTCAGCCAAGATATATCAGTGAAGATGGCATCTGAGCTGCTCTTCCAGTTATCAGGTAAAAGCAGTGGAAATAGTTGATGGAATTTAAAGAACAAAAAGAGACTGTGTATAACCATCAAGGTGTTATGAATGTGTGAGATTACTAAAAACTGGAACATGATAGGAATTAGAGCCCTTCTACCCTCACATTTGAAATGCAGAAGTCTTGCCAAATGTTCCCCATAGTTAACATATGCTTTAGAGCACTGTGACAGTCAGGTCAGGTTCATAATATTTGAACTGAATTGGAAAAGCCAGAGTTCAACTCCTGTATTTTTGAAAGCTAATTAAATAATTAGTGACAACTGGTTGATCAGGGCTTGGGAGTATAGCGAAACCTATAGATGGTAGTTCCCAGCATAAATGGGCAGCGGCTGCAGCACAGTGTTCCTGGGAATGTTCTGTCCATTTCATAATGAAGGTGAACCTCAGCTACTACATAAATGCAATGATTTTAGCACTGTTTAATGAATGCTTGTAGTGCACACTGTACGTGGAGCACTAGCACTGAAATACGAAGGTAAGAAAAATTGGTGTGAGTTTTTTAAAAAGTGCCTATTCTCTAATCATGTTGTAATCAATTGCCCTAAGTTACTCTGGATAACGCTGTTATCAGAAAGCATTAAAATAGTGCTACTGGATAGAACTTGATAGGGAAAATATGATACATGCTAATCACAAAATAATAATAATAATGTATGTTCCTCTGCAGAAAAGGTGAGCAAAGAGCACAATCACAATAAAGATAACGCCATCAGAACTACAGCCAGGTAAGTGCAGTCCATTGTTATCTATAAAGCTGTAGTGCAAATGGCATTGCATAATTCTGCCTTGGGTATGCAGATGTGTCTCTCTCTTGCAAATGTGACCTGATACTACAAGTGTAAGATATTTTCATGCAGCAATGTAACATATATCTGAAAAATTACACCTATAGGTCTGATTTCTAGTGTCCATGATACAAAAAAAGGCCTTTGGGTGAAAATGACTGTTCTCCTCTGATCAAGTATTCACACATGGTTTTAAGAATTGTATTTTTCTGTTTTTTTCTACAAAAACTGAAACTTAAAAGAAACTGCATGCTACATGCAGTGCTTGAGGGAAGAACAGGGTGGCAACTGGATTTTAAGACATGGACCAATGTAAGATGAAGTGTTGTGATTCAGTCTTCTGTCAAGCCTGAATTTCTTGAACAAAATTTCAGTTTGGTATTTCTACCCTCTCAATGCCTCCTAGAGATGAATTTTTAAAAAAAGTCAAACTCTAAGAGACAATGCTAATGTCTAATTTGTTCAAGATTACAGTCACATTAACACACTAAGTGAAATTATGCAAGAATTAAAAATATGATTCAATGATAGCATGTGCTGTTAAAGAAATACGTACTTTCACAGAACCACGGAATCATCTAGGTCAGAAGAGACCTCCAAGATCACCGACCCCAACCTCTGACCTAACACTAACAAGTCCTCCACTAAACCATATCACTAAGCTCTACATCTAAACGTCTTTTAAAGACCTCCAGGGATGGTGACTCAACCACTTCCCTGGGCAGCCCATTCCAATGCCTAACAACCCTTTCAGTAAAGAAGTTCTTCCTAATATCCAACCTAAACCTCCCCTGGCACAACTTTAGCCCATTCCCCCTCGTCCTGTCACCAGGCACGTGGGAGAATAGACCAACCCCTACCTCGCTACAGCCTCCTTTAAGGTACCTGTAGAGTGCGATAAGGTTGCCCCTGAGCCTCCTCTTTTCCAGGCTAAACAACCCCAGCTCCCTCAGCCGCTCCTCATAATACTTGTTCTCCAGACCCCTCACCAGCTTCGTTGCCCTTCTCTGGTATTTTGGCTAGGAACAAACCCACAGGTTGTTTAAATATGTTAGCCGCAAAGTGAGGTGTCCCTAGGGGAAAATTCAAACTTATTATGTAATAAGTGGCAGCTAAAATTGGTGAAAACTTAGTAGCCCATGGTGAGGAGTGGGCAGGAATTGGCTTCCAAATCTGAAACTTAAATCTCTGATACCTTCTTCAGCTCTCACCTGGGGCAAGGATACGTTAATTTCCTACCTGAAAGCTCTCTAGTCAGTGCAGATGGGTTGGAGAAAACATGCTGGAGAGTCCCTTCAAAAATAGGATAAGACCTTCTGTGCCTCTGCAGCCCCTTCTGCAGAAGTTCTCAGGGTGTACAGCGCCTGCTAACTAAAACAACTTTGTCTAGACAGAATTTGAAAAGCATTTCGCTTACAGAAGAAAAGATCTCTGAAATATGTTGATCTTAAATTCCTAGACCCATCCCATTCTTTCATGGTAACTGTAATAAATTTGTTTTTAATAAACTGAACAACTCAGTAAATGCCCGTTAGGGACTTTTTGATGTTACGAGTTGAAAGAGAATTAAATTGAGCTTTTAACTTTTGGTTATTGTGAATGCTTTCCATATTTGCTAGTTTGGGAATTTATGGGTTATGGAGACTGCACAGCCTTCCCATTACTTCTTAAAAAAACATAGGCCTGAGAGATACATATAAAGATGAATGCACATATTGTCCAACTTCTCATTAACCATCTAGTGTGTATGGCGGAGAGGGAGTGATAAATAGTTGGTAAAAAATAGATTTCAGTGTCTCATGATACCAGAAGGACTGGTGTGAGAATCCAGAGCTACTTTTGGATCTATCAAGGATAGTTCAAACTGGAAAGGTTAAGGACAGTTCAAACATAACCTCCCCTTCTGGCTGCCACCTTGTAAGAGGGTAACGCAGTTGGCTGTTGTCAAACTCGCACTGAATTTTACTGAGAAGTCCTGATAATGGCTGCTACCCATCAGGGTATGAAAAGCTGCATGCCTGATTCAATTCTTCTGGGTGCTTTTCTTGTCTTACCTATCTATCACCAGAAGAAGACATGAATGAGAGGAGCTTCTTAAGGGGAAGTGAATAAGTCTACTAAATCCTGCAAGTTCAAACAGATTGACTCAAAAGACCTTCCCAAAAAAAGAATCAAAACACCCCAAACCAAAGAAACAGCTGGAAGCCTTTACTGGTAAGGGTATGACACCTTCTCAAAAATAGAATGTGATGGAGCAGGCAGTGGAGGATAGAGGCATGAAGGCTGCATTAAGAAAACGTGTAGTGTTGCAGTTTGGCTCACCAACCTACATCTGGAGTCATGACGAGAAGGCATTGGAATCACAATTGTTGTGTGAAGTTTGCTGACAGCTGCAGAAAGTCAAGGCAAGGTCATTGTTGTCCACCTGTGAGTAACTGGGGAGTGGAGAGATTAAGCTGTGTCATTGGTAAGAGTCTTAAATCAGCAAAGCCCAGCAAGATGGGGTACGCAAGCACTTTTTGCTGTCTTATTCCATGTTAACATTTCTAACCGTCCCTTATCTGTTGCTGTTCCTTCTGTGAGTATTCTTGGACTTTGTGAGCATATACTTCCATATGACTTTGCTCAAGCAGATGAAACTGGCAAGGATTCCTCACAGCTCAATGGCTGAGTGAGGTGGTAGAGCCTGCCATCTGTGATCTGAAGACAGAAAGTGGAGAAGCAAATGATCTGGAAGTGAATACACCAGCATGAGATGCCAAGATAAGTTTCTTTCTTCTAGAGATCTGTGTGGACAGAAAACTGAAGAAGTGCAGCCAGAAAAAAAAACAATCTTAAAGCCTAACCTTCATCACAAGGGACTTTAGTTTGCACCGTGATTGAGAACAATATATGTAGTTTCTTACTATGAAGCAGGAGCTCTCCCTCCTTATTTTGCATTGGGGATTGGAAGGCATATCCACTGAAATATAAACAGTAATAGGGCTGACACTGAAGAGTCTCAGCTGCCATTCTAGAGAAAGGCAAAAAAGGCAAGGATGATTTTCTAATTCCCTGAAGGCTGATGGTGGAGAGGGGAGATCCTTACGACACCAACACAATGCAGTCTTCAACAGCAACCAGCACATAATACATGTCATAGCCTGAAATAGATGAGATCTGCATCATTTTGCTCAGAACCAGCAATAAGCAGCGTGCTAGTGATTGAATCTAAGACACAAGCAGGCAGGTCAACATGGAAACCTGAGTGGATTACAAGATTTTGAAGACTTACAAGAGTAATAAAACTTTTTTATTGGTGTTTTTCTTTCAAATCATTATTAACCCAGTGAAAGGGATGTTGCAATAAATGATGCCATATTTTTATACAGCGTCAGTCTGTTTTATATTATTTCACCCCAGAGTGGGAGTGTGAGCCTTGGAAAAGTTAACTTTTGCACGTGTGGGCTGGAGCTGTTCATTTTATCCTGCTTAATCAGCTATCTGCATACCCTGAACTGTTCAAGGTTTGGAGCAGCTTCATGCCTTACCTCCAGCACAACCTGTTTGACTCTGCTTATGGTTATGTTCAGACTTCTGTAGAAATACCAAAATATCCCATTAACTGTCACATACAGAACAGCACAAAATAATAGTTAAAAAAAATAAAACAAAACCTTTGAGAAATGAAATAACATGATTGTTGAAGGTGTTACTTGATCACATTAACTAATTATCAACGAGTTTCCCAAAGGTTGAAGAGATCTGAGTGAGAATACAAGTGTGACTCAGTGGAGAACACAATGTTCGCTCTCTGCAGAAAGACCATATGTTGGAAAAGCTCTGCAGGTGCCATTGTATAGATGGACGCCTTGTATATCTGGACTGGTAGGGTTAATATGGGTGGTCCTGCTGCCACATACTCTCTGGTTCCAGACTACCTGCTGTGCAGTGCTCCTCAAGAACTCGTACTACATTCCTTATCCTGAAAAGGTTCCTGGATTTTATTGCTCAATAAGAATAAAATGCAGAAATAAGCTGGCTTCCTGTCTTACACCTTTAAAACACCTCTAATACAGCAGCCTGTTAAGAAATCTCAATACTGTAAAGATCAGATTTAAATGTAATTCCCATTTTGCTTAGAAGAAGTTCATATTTTGTATGCAGATGGAATACACTACATTAGAAAACAGCTTTCCAAGAGGGATTATCCTTTTCCATTTTTAATTTATAATGTAATGCTTACTAATGTCTGTCTGTACTGTGAACAAGGGATCCTTGTTTCTGTTATGATCTTTAATTGAGCAGAAAAAAAAATACTTTCACAGAAATGCCCATTAACTATTGAAATTAACGTTTTACTGTGTGTTAATTAAAACCAAAGCATGTTATACTTTTCAGAATCAAGTGGCTGGTGATTTATGCTTTATTTGGGAAGTCACCATTCAGCTTGTGTGAATTATTCCCTGCTTTAAAAATCAAACTGGTGGAGTTAATTTCATGCATGGGATGTTGTGTCAAAAGAGAACTGTTCAGCATAATTTTAACCTAAAATTTGAAAAGTTTTGTTTTGAACATAATTAATATATTCATCAGACTATTAAATACTCCAAAATATGTAATATAGTATTTTGCACTTTTCCTGATTGCCCTCTCCAGATATGACAGTAGAATACAAATTTTTGAAGCATTAATTTTCATGATCTACGCTGTGATGTGATTCAGCAAATGTGATATGTTGAAATACTGTAATTAAAAACATTTTGGGAGGACTTCAGTTTTCACTCAGATGCAGTTTTCCCGAAGCATGCTCCTTCTCCACACCTTACCTCACAGTCTGCATATCTTTCAGCGTGAATTCTGTAAATTAAATGGGGCTTTTAATATAATGTTAAGGTCAAAAATCATGCTTGCTTTTTTTTTGTTGTTGTTAACTGCTGTTTTGTTTACAAAAAGACATCTTATTTTCCCCATAGCCCTTTCTTTTCCGAAGACACATTTAGACAATCACCGTTCACTTCCAACACAAAAGATCTCCTGCCTAATGAAACAGCTCTTCATGGAAGGACATCTGCACCAGGTCAGATACCTTTTTTTCTTTCATTAATTCCAGTCAATATAGTTTTTTTATTGTTATTATTATTATTTTCTTACTGTAAACAACAACAACACCTGACCAGTGCTCCTAAAATGTAGTTTGCTTTGTCAAAAGGTAACTGTCTTTCCATCACAGTAAGTGCTTATTGGGAGGAAAAAAAATGATTTATCTATATTACTACTCTTTAAACTACTATTGTGAATTGTATAAGGAAACAAAGACTCTATAACAGATTAAACAGCAGTATTAACAGGTGGGTTTTTTTGGTGTGTGTATTCCATGTTTAAATGAACTTACATCTGATTACTGCCTGCCATTCTCCTGTTACTGGCCATTTCTATCTCCATCTCTCACAGTACGGATGAAATGTTTGCAGTATATGCATGAGTGGCTGAGCTTGGCAATACAATTCTCCTGCCTTTAACAGTAATTTAGAAACATTTTTGGAAAGATACGGAGTTCTAACAAGATACCAAAAGGCCTTGGTGTCTGTGGGTGTGTTCCCACTGATCTTCTGAACCAGCTGACAGGCATTTTATGCCCAAATGTAGCTTGGGCTATATTCTGCATTAAAAGAGAGAATATAGACATATATCAATACCATTCAAGGTGGCATTAAATACATGCAAAACCTTGATATGTGTCTTTACTGTCCTGTTGCAAAATATCTCATTTGCTAGTTCACTGGTATCTGTTCTTAAATTAATAGCTCTTGAGTTCTAAAGGTCAGTAATTACACAGCCAGTAGTAGTGGGGGTTATTCACCTTTTCTTAGCGATCAATAAAGTTTTGGGCATGTTACTGCTAATTTTCAACTATGGACTGTCATTTAATTTACAACTTAACAGACCCTTCATTTTTTTTAATGCTTGAATAGTCATTTGACAGCTTGTGAAGTGGCAGATGAGGTTAAGAGCTAGATGTTGTCTAAGGGTAAATATTCATGGCAGAAAAAGAAGAAAAATTGTAGCATGAGGACAAGGGTCTTCAGGCTATTCTCAACCACACTTTCCCAAGGAAGGTAGTGGTTTTTGTAACCTAGGACTAGGTGAACCAGATCAGTTTTGCGGTACTTCTAAGTATTAAAATGTAAACCAGGTTATCGCTTCAATTCTGGCTTTTGACCTTGGCATAATATAGAATATTCATATACCCAGATGAAAGACAAGAACTCTTGGACTCCTTAGGCAGCGCTCGATACCTCAGAGGACATGGCCTCTAGCAGTAATGCTCTTGCATCATACCAAGATGAATGTCTAAGAATTCTAATTCTCAATAAGACTTAATTGTAAGTGAGGCCACTAAAACTGTGGATGGGTTTTGGTAACATGTTTAAAAGACGTAAATTATCTAGTTGGTTAGGACATCCTGGAGTGTTAAAATGGCTATTGAGGAACTGGTTTTTATATGTTCATGATGCCCCATATTGTACTTTATGGAATATAAGTCTTAGCTGGATAGGTCTGTGCATTATAACAAACATTACTCTGTGATTATAAGACTCCAATATGTAATAGCAGTATATATACTGAAAATCTAAAAATGTCAGTTTGTTTCATTTTTCTTTTTGCAACAACACTGTCATTCATTTTCTGAGCTTCATAATAAATTCTTGGACCTGAACAGCAACTTCACAGTAGCATCAGGAATGTGATTTAAATTTTTAATCAATTACAAATGTAATATTCATGTAAAAGAACAGTAGAATATCCACAGGTAGATTTTCTACAAGTTTCAACCTTCCAAGAAGAAATAATCTACATGGTGCTACGGATAGCTCAGGAAAAGCTTCATCCTTGCATAGAGTAGCATAAAGGAACAGTAACAAACCACAGTAAAGGCCAACCGGATGTAACAGAAAATGCTGTGGAAATGTATATGTGGTGTCCCATGGTTAAATTGTATGTATGCGTTTGGTTGACATTTGTTTGGGATTATTTCATCCCTGAAACGGGATAGTAAGAACTAGAAAAGAACAGCACACAAAATGACAGGAAATTTGCAGTCTGGTGTCATCTTCAAGTCATCAATTAAAATACAAGCAGATTAGCTTCTAACAGCCAGCAGCATTCAGTAAGCAGTGCCCACACCCAAAAATGTCACTCCGTGTCACTGTCACCATGACTAACAGAGGCTAATGAACAAGTGTGGGATCTGAGCTGCTACTCTGCACTGGTGCTCTGCGACCTGGCACGGCTCAGGCAGGCAGAGTGGCGTGAGGAAGCCTTTAGGTCGGTCTGGGTGGCTTTGGTGAAACTCCATCTCCATGCTTCTTTCCAAGAGAGTACCAGCACAAACTGATGTATCCCCAGACTCCTGCCAATTTTCTGTGTGCAGACTTCTTGGCACCCTAGCTGAAGAGGAATTGGGAAAGTGACATGAACATGGGACGGTCAGATATCTCGTGTGTCAGGTTCAATTCTTTTCTATAATAGGTAACAATATTATGTAATTGTATCATTTATTTATCAATAATCCATCTTAAACCTGTCATCCTTACTTGTTTGTATGAGGACACTGTTTCAGAAGCTCACCTGTTTTAAGAGTTGGACCACTCTCAGCCAAAATTTACTCACAACAACGTCCACTTTTTTTTTTCCTTTTATCATGGTATCCTTCAGCTTTGATAATTCTTCTCTTTTGTGGCGTCATCTGATGTGCTATTTTATATCCCCTTATTTCAGCCTTCATTTTTGGAAAAGTAAGCCAGCCAACATCTTTTAGTCTCTGTTGGTATGATAGGGTTTCCATTCCTTGACCAGCATCATAGCTTTTTTCTGTCTCTGTTTAGGGCAATTAATCTCTGCAAATATGTGTAGTAAGAACTACGTATGCTATTCTACGTAAAGTCTTACCAATTACTTTTTCAGTAGCGTGAAATCTTTATGTATATTGGAAATGCCTCTACTGATTAATCATAGTCTTTAACTACAACACACTGATGACTTGCAAATCATTTGCTAATCAAATAGTGACATGTTTTTCTTTTCCTTTACAATTTCAGCTGATGATTCCACAGCATGCAACAGCAATTCTTGTTGTTACTTCATAGGCATATGACCTTGTAATTTGAATTGTTTCACTTGTTATTGTAGCTATCAAGATCGTAGTTATTTCTTTAATACTCCGAAATTTCTGCATATTTATGCTTTTGTTAATGCAATGCTTAAAAACTCAAAAGAGGATTTTTAAGTTGGTCCACAGTTCAGTCTTTTAGACTGCGTATAGTAGCAGCCCTTCAGCCTGGTGCCATCCTTCTTAGTGCAAACCACTTCTCTTCATAGCCAGTTTATAAGGGAATTGCAAGATTAGGAATTTAAGAGGAAGAGCACTCTCTGTAGGGCACTGAGTATGTAAGATCCCCAAGGAGTATGAAACAATTAGGAAAGACCTATTAAAAGATGTGTGAAATGCACTGATTGGGGCACTTACAGGGAGAAAAAAAAAAGGGGGGAGGGGGAAGGATGGCATAGCAATATATTTAACCTGAGATAAAGGTGAAAGGAATCCTGATCAGCAGCAGTATCACAGGCAGGAGAAATAATTAGCATGTAGCAGCTTTTAAGTCTGGTAACCAAGGAAAAAATCTCCGTAGCTGTCAGCAGGGGATTCAATAGTCCAGCAGAAGTAATGGTAACTCCCTGATAATCTGTGGTGAATTGTTAATATTTTGAGGAGGGAAGAAAGTAGTTTCCTGTAGTACGTAGTTCAAAAGTATTAGATGGGTTTGGGGAATTATTTCCCTTCCTTTCTGAAGTGTTTTGTACCTTAATAAGCATATGAAATTAATTGCAGTTAATTTTCTGGATTATTCTACCATCTAAATATATTCATTTTTGTTAAAAAATTAAAATTAAGATAGTATTGATGACCACTTCAAACAGTTTGTGCAAAAAATACAGTAGTATCAAAGTCATATCCAATACAAAGGCATATTCAAAGCAATTCAACAGTTTGAGCTTTTTCCTTTAAGAACAGCAAAGTGACCTTTTTTGGCCTAGCAAAAGGTAAGGGGAAGAAATGAAAATTTTCATTTCAAACAGTTGCTTTAAAAGGGCATTTTTATCTCCTGTTTTATAAGACTGGTTTCTTTTGACAGAACAGTTTAGTTGTATGTCAGACTATGTAGTTCAGCCCATATCCCTAGATAAATTAAAGACTTGATCTTATGCTGGTGTTTCTGACCCTTAGCCAATCTTTAATGTGTTTTAATAGTTTTCCACTATCTCATTGACTCATTCTGTAAATCAAACCTGCCTCCATGAAATGCAGATGAGTGATATTTACTATTTCTTTTCCAGTCAGTTCATTAATATTGTCAAAGACTCTAACCATGGGTTTGAGACAGATTTTTTCTCCATGCATATCTGTATGTAGTATAAGAATATTTCATTATTTTCTCTCCATTTCACCAAGAACTTTGTATCATCTTTCACTTACATTGCCAGTGCCAAATATTGAAACAATTTCATCTATAGAGGATTTTTATTTTTTTAATTTCATCTTTTTGTGAAAATTTACTGTAACTTGCAAAACTGTAATTTTGATTGTGGTAAATGAATTTCACATGGATGAAGTGGACTTCTGGAACTGGAAGATGTAGGTTTTTGTGACTTGTAGCCCATGAATAGTTCTGGCTCTCCAAGCTAAATTTACCACTGGTATTTATTTCAATGAAATAAAGCAAATAAAGCTTCTGTCCTCAAGTTGCTTTTTGAAAATGCATCAGTCTCTTCTGTCACTGGGTCTCCATGTTCTGCAGTGACCTGTAAGATGACAGCCCATGCTTACTCTTCAGGAATGCCCATAAGCCAATATTGAATCAGTAGCATGATACTTTTAGGTCAGTAAAAAATTGGAAACGTGCAAAAAAATTGTCAGTTGTATTTTTAATGATGATGCCATTGGTGGCATTATCCTATATTTGCATTTATTGAATTAAATTAATATATGTGACAAAGATTCCTGTATGTTTACAGCTACTACAGGACTATTCAGCATATGTACATGTTTTTCCTGTAACCCTTCATAATTTCACCCTCCTGTTTCTGTTCTCTAAAGCAGTAATTCCACAGTAACTTTAATAAGCTAAAATAGGCAAATCTGCCTGCTTCCTGGGCATGTTTTTGCATGTTCTCCAATGCAGTGGTACTGATGTTTGTGTGGCCATATTGCAAGCTGGATCGGGGGAACTAGCGGACTACTCTCTTTTTTCTAATAGTTTGTTGGGATGTGAGCAGGGTGAAGGTAAGGCCGTATCTTCTAGCCATGTGACCCTTCAGCATTTATGTGAGATTGATGTGGTTGTGACCGCACTTATTTTGTTTCCTATCTTCTGTGACTGTAGTTGAAAATAACTCTTGGACATACAGAGTTTAACTTGGATGTGATAAGTAATTAAGCTGTTCGCTGCTGTCCAGGTACCGTATGCTTTAGAATGAAGTAGTTAACATGTTTCTTCCTTCCTAATCCCTTTTTAAAGACACTTTAAGGTTAATGTTGTAATCTTGATGTTGTGATTTTGCATATGTGGCTTAAAGCATCTAGAAAGTAGGTAGCAAGAGCTCTTTTGGTCAAACATGCTCATTGATACACAGTATTTCTGGCAGTATTTGCACTGTGATTGTGGCTTCTGCAGCAAACTAAACTTCTGCAATTATCCATCGCAACTAGTTCTGAATTTTGGGTCATCTCTGGGTTAGTTAAGAAAGTCAGGATTTTGATAAATTGAATATGAAGTTAAGAGTGAATCTGGCTATAGTTTCAATTTCTCCACAAGTTGCCAGTGACTCTTTTCCAGCTTGGCCTCTTTTAGTCTGTTGCCAGACTTTCTATTTTTAACTTACCTTATGTTGTTCCTGAGACCACTGTAACTGCACTGTAGAGATGGAAGGAGACCTCGAGGCTTTTATTTCTGTGGCACTTCTGTCACCCTGGAAAATGTGCTAGGCCATAGGGGACTGTGAAATGCACAGGCCCTAAGGATTCGGCTGAAGTGCTCAACAACGAAATGTTGGCATTTAAATTGCCATTGTATAGCTTCCCAGCTATGTACCCATGGAGTTAATTAGAACAATTCACACCTTCTTACAGTTGTTGTTTGCTTATATCTGCCAAAAAGCCTCTAACTTCACATTATAGGTAATTCCGTGCTTGCTTTATGAAGGCTTTCTTCGCAATCCTAAATGCCAGAATGTTTAAAGGAAAGCTAGGATTTAAGAGTACAAATACAAGCATTTGATTTTCTAGTATATTCAGAGCAGCAGAACCTGTGGACTATTATTTCTGAGAGAATCACAGAATGGTTGAGGTAAGAAAAGACTGCTGAACTAGACCAGTCTAGTTCAGCCTGGCTGCTCAGGGCACAGTCAGTGGGTTGCTCAGGACCCTGTCCAGGCAGGTTTGGAATATCTCCAGGGACGGAGACTCCACAAGCTGTCTTGGCAACCTGTTCCAGTGCTTTACCACCCTCACAGTCAAAAAAAAAAAAAAAAAAAAAAGTGTTTTCTTATGTTTAAATGAAACTTCTTGCATTTCAATTTGTATCTCTGCCTCTTCTCCACTGAGAAGAGCCTGGCCTTTTCTTTGCTGTTCCCCCCATCAGGTATATATACACGTTGAAAAGATCTCACCTGCTAAGCTGATCCCTCCAGGCTGAGCAGTCCCAGCTGTCCTTGTATGACAGATGCTCCTATCCCTTAGTCATGTTTGCTGGACTTCAGACTTTTTTCTTTTTTTTTTTTTTGTTAAGTCTAAAAGAACATTTCAAAATCCTAGCTGCGTTTTCTGGCCCTGTGATGGATTAGCAATTTTTTATTGCCTATATAGTAGCAGAGGGAGTCCACTTGCACATGAATTGACTTACCTAGTGCACTTTTTCCTCCTTTATCCCATTTTTGGTGTTTATGATCATTGCATTTGCTTACAGTTTTGCTCTGAGTTATGAGCTTTGCCCACCCAGGACATTTGATAACCCCTTCAGTTCCTTGATGATACTAGTGCCTGATCCCTGTTGGCTTCCTGGCAGAGTGGAAAAACAGAGTGGCACTTGAATCACTATGCAGGGTTTGCTCCACCAGGCATTTGTTCCTGTTGTTCATTTCCATCTCAGCATTGTTGTGAAATGTGCTTGTTGGAAGCAGTGCTGGAGGTAGATGCTACGCTCTTGTCATCACTGCCTGCAGAACACAGTGTTAGGTACTCACTAACCCTCCCAAAATCTGGTTCATTCGGTCTTCAAAAGCAACCATTTAATTTTATTTCTCTTCTGATACCTGTCTGGGGTGAAATTCAACCTGATACTCTCTTTCTGTGTATGTATATGAATCCATGCAGATACCTGAAGAATAGTGGAGAGAGCCCTCTGACAAATCCAACCGATGTGACAGCCTCATAAATGGTAGGGAAATACTTGTGACAGAGTGGCAAATTGATTTGAGTATTTCATTTAAGTTCCTGATTCCCAACGTGTATTTTACTTTGATTCTTCACACAAAAAGTACATCTCTTGGGTACACACTACCTGGTGTACGCTGTCTTTACACACGTTAAGAGGCTAAGGATTGTCAACCGTCATGGTTGCTCTCTGAAGTCTGATAGTAGGAGACAGATAACTGGCAAGTTGTAGACAGTGATTCTAGGAAACCGAGATAGTTGAACTGCTGAAGAAGTGGGCTGTGCTTGGCATAGTTCCACAAAGAGAGACAGATTTTCAGAATTTGTTCAACATAATTCAGTGCTAAACTGTGTGACAGTGGTTGTGACTCTTGCTCGTTTTTATCTATAGCATCTTGTCTTCAGGTTCCCCTGATTATCTGCCTGGGCGCAGCCTTCTTTTGCTGTGTGCCCAGCTGCCTTGACAACCAGCTTGCACTGCAGCCATTGAGCAGGGGGGTCTGAATTTCTGCTTCTTTTCTTGGAATCTCTTTACCAAGCAAACTTACAGGATTACATTTCCTTTTCAGTTTTTTTCTGGGTCTGCTGCCAAGCATGTTTGCATCTAATGCACATGTGTTGCAGGCCTGTGGTGTGGTGATAGTGCCCATCTCCTGAGCAGCCATCACACTTCAAAACTAACAAGGCCCCTTTCAAAAGAGAAAGTGTTCTTAGGCAGAAGAGACCATTTCAAGTCATCAAATCTCCTCTTGCTCAAAAATGCACAGTGCGTTCTTCAGCTAAAATAGGACAACTGAAGTGTGCATCATGTGCAAATGTGTACATCTTTAAATTTTTCTTAACAATCATAATTTATTGGCCATTCCCACAGCAACTAAGGGGACTGTGATCAGATCCTTCTGAGGAACGCATGACACTCCTGGTGAATTGTCCACTCCCTCTCTAAATACAGCATATGCTAAATAGCTGGGCTTTGCAAGAATTGCTGTGGGCATACAAGGCTACTACTTTTCCTTGTGAAGGCACTGCACTGATTATTTTGCTTATTATTTACAGGACCTTCAAGATGAAAAGTGTTAATTATAACAGACAAACAGAAATACATTCAGGTCCACGTCTAATGGAAGTCTTTAAAGGCACTTCTATCTGAAAAGTTATGATTTTTTAATGGGCAATTTTTATTATGGTCTGCCTTTATACATGGTATTTTTTTCAATCTTACACTGCATGATCTTCTCATACAGACAAAAATATTTATTTTCATTTCATTTCATTTCCCTTTGTGTTTTTTCCTCCTAAAGCAGGATCAGCTTCATGGTAAATGGCATAAGAAAGTCATTTTGCTCAGAATAAATACCTTCCGGTTTCATTCGGGATAAACCCATGTTAGACTCCTTTCACTAAATCCAGCAGACCAGAAGCTGTTCATATCACCAACATCAAATCCAAGTCAAAATGGGCAAAGGTAACAGTTTCATTCCACATGGAAAATAAAACTTAGCATTTGGGCTTTCTTTTTACCCTCTTGAGTAGGGCAGGTTTTGGTACCTATTAACATCTTCAGATGTGGCTTCTCAGTTGTTTGACAGCAAGTGATTTTTTAAAAAGTAAAGTAATTGTAGCCATCAGTATTTCAAAATAAATGTGTAACACAAGTGGAGGTCAAATCTGAGAAGGGCTTACTGAGCAGCTACACTTATCCAAAGCACAGAATGAGAAATGTGAGATTTTGCCTAACTTGTCTTCTGGGAGACTAATTCAGGGCAGCACAAAGTTGTTTAGCTGGTTCTTTGGACCTGTGTTTTGATGCAGGTGACAGAAGGCAACCTGGTGAAGGACAGCCATGAACTGATGGAATGTGATTTTCAGGAAGGGAAGAAGGGAAAACAGCAAACTAACAGCAGTTGGCCTCAGGGAGTACACTTGTTACAAACAGGGAGATCTGTGTGGAAACAGGCCTCACAATGGTTGTTGCCAGGCCATTAAAGAAACTTGACCCTTAAGTTGAGTGAAGCTTTTGGTGCTGCTTCCCACAACATAGTAAGGAGGAAAACCTAGAGCAGGTGAAACTTTAATCAAGTGGGTGAGGGTAGCTGTCAAACCCCAGGAACCAAGTGGGATTCTGCAAGGGTCTGCGCTTGTTCTCATATTGTTCAGTCCTTTAATTAATGTTGTAGGTGACAGAAGAGAAAGTGTGCTTATTATATGTCCAGGTGACACCACGCTGGGAGGTGCCTTAATCACTTCAGAGGACAGAAGTAGAGTTCAGTCTTGTCTTGAGGAAGTGAAGAAGTAGTCTGGAAAACATTGGCTAACTCAGTGAGGACAAAATTCCATGCTTGGGTGAATGGTGAGCGCCACAAAAAGGGGGAGAGGAACGGCCAGGCAGTGCAACTGCAGGGAAGGATCTGGATCAGTCTTGGTCAAACACTGTATGTGGAGCTGACAACATACACATTGCAGAAAGGCCAGATATCCCTCTGTGATGTCAGGAATGTTGTCTGTAAGGCATCTGTGGTACTTCTTGCTCTACAGCTGGAGCCCTGAATCCAATCCTGGGCTTTGTAATCCCAAACCAATGTGCACGAGAGCAGTGGTCAGAGGTTGAGAAACCATGAGCCATGCATAAAGGTTGAAGGATTTGTGTTTCTCGTGGAGAAGAAAGAGGAGAGACATGATAATGCCATTCAAATATGTAAAATGACAACTTTAGGAGAAAAGGAATAGATCTTGCCTATGTTCATGTGAGTAAAATACAGAATAATGGATTTAAATGACAGCAGAGGAGATTTAAGTTAAACATTAAGTAAAACTTTCTAGCAGTGGGGGGGGGATTTTGCACTGGAACAACTGCCATGCAGGCTGTGCTACCTCTGTCACTGGAGGATTTTTTTTAAAATGTTAGACAAGCACCTGTCAGGACTGATAGGTATGCTTTGTGTGTGGTGGGTGCGCCTTTGGGCGAAGGAGAGGAAAAAGTGGCTTCCTGAGGTCCCTTCCAGCTCCAATTCTGTGATATAAATTCAGTAGCAAAGCTATAATGGTGATTAAATAATCTTTTGAAAGAGACTTGATAGATTGGGCTTTTGGCTTATAAATGCTCAGCATGCTGGGTTTTAGACTCTGCATGTTATTCAAACTCATATGAAGTCTCATGTCCTCTTTCGTCTGTCTTAATATCAGAATATTTTGTAAAACAGACCGAATAGGAAACTTTTCCAAATACAAGCCCAACGTGAAATAGAAAGAGAGGTTTTAAAATGCCTTTTCTCACTCTGCAAAAGGAATAGGAAGACATTATTCTTTTGCATTTCTTTTCAGTTACCTTGGGACTCTCCAGTCCTCACCTGTCTTATTTTGTACAAGGTTGTCTTCTATGATATTTGTCTGCCTAGGAGTAAATTAAATGCAAAATTCATCAGGCTACTGGGACAGCTTAAGAAAAAAAAAAAGGCCATTGTTGAAAAAATATGTAAGCAAGAGAAGAGGCTTTTTTCTTCTACAGCCCTATTTCAATCAGGGCACAAATTTCCCTGCTGTTTCCTGGATGTTTTAGTCGAGTCCTGTTGGGGCCGGGGGCAATGCCAATTGCCCTGGTGCCCTGCGGATGCAGCCCAAGCAGAGGCAGATGGGAGCAGTGCAGAAGGAAGGCGGGACATAGATTCATCATAGAATCATAGAATATCCCGAGTTGGAAGGGAACCATAAGGATCATCAAGTCCAACTCCTGGCACCGCACAGGTGACGTGTTTATGGAAGAGAGAGAGGAGAGGTGAATCTCCTCTTAAAGAAGAGTGAGTTAAGGGCTTCAAGGAAATGGCGGATTCGTTACTTATCTCTCAGGAAATTTGCAAGAAAAGCACAAGAATTGTTTTCTTTTACAGCAGCAACCATGTACTGTGAAGGGTGGTACCTCTCCCCTGGCAACTTGCAAGGTGGCTTTTGCTGGATGTTTGCAGTTACTTTCATCTAGTTTTGAATCTTAATTTATTCAGGTCAGGAAGAGGTATTCAGTCTGTGCTTGGGTTTGTTTTTTTTTTGCATCCCCTCCACTGATGTTTCTGGTCACCAGCTTACGATTTCCCTAGTAAAGAACTTTTTACTCCTCTAGAAAGGATGCAGGGAGCTGAAAAGAAAAAAGGAATCAAAAGGCCAATTTGTCTTTATTTGTATCTGAATCCTGGATGGAGTACAAGTGTTAGACTCTGCAAAGTGCCCTAAATATGTTATTACCTCCTCTCTATGGAAGAAAAGCCCCCACTTCAGGTGGACTTGCGAGTAGAAATTGGCATGGTGACAAAAAGAAATTTATACATATACAATAACAGTCCTAAATATGTATGACAGTCACTGAATCATGTTTAAAAGTGTTTCTTAGAAAGTGTGTCTTAAAAATTGTAGGGAAGAAACTCAAAGGGTAGAAACCTATTGGCAATACAGAAATTAATCAACTGTGTTTTAAAAATAACAATAGGAACAAATTATACCTTCATAAATTCATTTGTATTCAGTATTGTAGCACCCAAAATAAATGTTACAGTGTAAATGGATGAGATAAATGTGAGGGCCACCTACTTGAGAGTGAATTGGAGGGGCAGCTTATGCAAATTCACTGTGGCACATCTTGCAGCTATCATGGAGAAAGTTTCAGGGAGACGTAGTATTCTATTAAAATAAAGCATAGGACAACAGAGAGCACATTATCAAGTTTTTCTCTGACAATAGATACAGAATTTAACTTTTATTTATAATAGCTATTATTTCTAAACAAGAAAAAAAGTTGCGTTGATCGAGCCTTTTGCTACTCAGGGGACTCATAGCTCTCTATTGGCTGACAATGAGCAGATAAGCTTTCAAAAACACATTTTGGGGGAATTTGCTGCTAGTTTCTTTCCCTTTCTTGCAATGTCTCAACTCTGTCTAAGAAATAAACCAGTTTCCATGTGGGCCGTATTGCATTATCTCACATATAGTTATGAAACCAAGCTGACTTTCTTCACTGTGATAACTGTGAATGACAGAAGAACTGCTGGAGCCTGTGCAGTGAGCAAGACGGACTCTTCCATGACCACTACTTTCTGGTCAGAAATGTTACAGCTTAAGGCCTTACTTTGCATATGTCAAGAATTTTACATTGTTTTATTCCTTCTTACTGTGTATAGAATGAAGTTAGCAGCAAGAAAACCCTGATTATGCTTTATCCTAAAGCAGTACAGTGCATCATAGAAGCTGGGTGGTGTTGTCCAGTGTTATTCTCAACTTGATGTTGTAGTGTACATTGTTATAAAAATAATGTATTTCAAGAAATGACTGGAAAATTATTGCAGCTTTAGGATTTATTAAAAATCTGCAACTCCAGCCACCTTTCACAGAATTTACAAACATAGACTGATTTAAGTTTGGAACTGGGAAGGAAATTTCTGTTTTCTTGGTTGTTTCTAAAATTTCGAGTTTAAAGCATACAGTAAAAGCAAATCTGACAGCTTGATAATGCAGATGAAGGTTATCCCAAACCTCACTGCTTGGTCAGAAGTTCTCTGTTTGATAAGTGAAGTTGTAAGAAGTTGATTTTGAAACAAAGGTGGGAAGTGGACTTGTGTTTTAAAGTTAGTGTATCCCTGCCTTATCTTTGTCATGATACGGGTTTTATTCTTCTCACCCTGCTTGTAACTGCCCGTTTTTGAGCAATGGGCTTAGTCTTAGTGGTGAAGTGCATCATTTTCCAATGTACCTGTGCAAAAGCATCTTTAAAGTTCATCTTTTGGTTTAACTTTTTTTTTCCCCCCCCACAAAAAAAAGCATCTTTATCACTTCTCAGTGACCTTTTCAAATGTTGTTGCCTATCATCGTGCATTTGGAATAACTCAATGCATAATATTAATGTTTCTTTTTGTGGTTTATGCAAACTCTTTATTGAAATACTTCCAAGTCTTGTTGCTTGATGGCTTCAGAAAGAGCAACTTAAGCACCATACTTCTAATACATAAAATCATTTGGTTTCTATTTTCTCCCATGTCAAGGATTTTAAATTACCGTAACGTGACTATCTGTTACCATACTCTATAGTAGTGTTAGTTAGTTATGAAGAATTTGAGGAAAAAAAAATAAGAGCCTGTTAACCTAGTTGGTAAAGTTGTTTTATTTAGCAATGAGGTGTCCTGTGCTTCCTCTTTGCAGTTTTTTTTTCTGTCATTCAGACAGCTTGTGTGCAGTTTTTCAGGATTAATGAAATAAAAAGTACATGTCCCCCTTGCAAGTGGAATTACGGTTTGTATATTTGGGCAGTAATTTTTTTTATTGAGTGTTGCTGTAGTTATTAAAATCTCCCGAAATAACATCTCCTGTCTGATGCACGTTGTGACTGGGTACACAGGCTTACATAGGCCCTTCCTTTGTTCATGCTTCAAACTTGGTAGCTTGGGCACAGGGCCCTGCTGCCAGCATTAGACAGCTCCCAGACTGGTGCATGATCACCTCTGGCCAGCCAGAACACAAGCAAGGGGACTTGGGTTTATCTGAACAGATGCCCCTGAATTGGTATTGCAGCACTTACTGCCTTTAATAGCTACAAAAAGTCATTAAAAGAAAGCCCACAAAGGTGTCAGGCAAAACAGCTTGGAATTTCAGCTGAAGCTTTGTTTTTATTTATATACATATTTCTTATTTCTTTTTATTTTTGTGGGGAGCACAGATTTTTGTTTTTATGCCAAAAAGCTGTTGCTTATCACTGGCTAATAGTGGATGAGTCTGCTCACAGTAAAAGATAAATCCCAAAATAAGACCAGACAGGTTGCTGTGATGCTGGCTGTGACAAATGAAGACTGCAGGACCACTAAGGATCACAGATTCCTTAGATAACTAGGAAGACATATCTTACTTAAGAACTACAGTATCTGGAAGGATTCCACCATTTATTTTAACTGACTTACTAGAAATAAGAATTCTGGTGCCACAAATAAAACCTTTGTGAAAGTAAGTTGGGAAGGAAGTAAGATATATAGTATCTGGAGCACTGCAATTTCATACACTCAATATATTTTGGAGCTTGCAAGCCCTTCTCAGGCTTTCAGCAAACAAGCTTCCAGCAAAGCCTTAATTACATATTCCACAAAAGAAGTTCTTGATTTTTAAATACTGTGTGCTTGCCAGAGGTGATAGATGAACACGTAGGTGGAAGGCTCCAAAGCAGTAAAACGCATCTTCGATGATGTGGACACTGCAGAGAGCAGGAAGACATAATAACATAGATGAATGCAGAGGAAGAAAAGAAAAAAAATCTGTGACCAAATACATGTTTTTAAAGCAGTGTTTGCATGATTGCCTGATCTGAATGCCTTGTTCCTGAATAAATCATTTCTTGAACTTCTTATTTTTTAGATGCAACAAAATAGAAATAACCTTACAAATGGGACAAGTTCTTGTGACATTCCGATTCAGCTGCATACAGTATATTTACTTACTGGGTAACAGTGAGGTACTTGAAATATGATGCTAACAGCAATCCATTTCAGGCTGGTAGGAACCAAAAGTTATCTGGTGACTGTTGAATTGCGTAAGTCTTTCAGAGGAAAGCTGAGGTGTCCTGTCATGGGGCATCTGCACTTCTAGTTGTGTAGGTCCTCTTGCCATGAGGATCTATATGAGGATCATAGAAACCTGGTTACTTTATCCAGAACTGTTTTCTGGTCAGTTTATTCATTTTCTGTTTTTGTGGAGTTTTTTAGATGCTTTCTCCCTTGGGAGCTTCCTTCTACATCTCATGTTCTTCACATCAAGTTTTGTCCCTGAGGAGTATGAGGAGGGAGGTATTGCACATTTCGTTTTCCCTTTTTTTTGCATCAGCTATTATCTACCTTTTCGCAGTTCATCTCTTGTTCTGCGTTTGGCCATCTCTCCCTCTTAGTCCTCAGCCTCCCCCTGCGTGACTGTTCTGCCACCAGTTCCTCTAGACGTCTAACTTGTTTTCTTCATCACGTTTCGGTTGCAAGGGGGTTTGATCAAAAACGGTCTCACCACCACTCTTTATTTTCTCCCTTCACAGAATTTCTGTTCACTTCATTTTCAAAATCACTTACTTGATTTCTTCTTGACCGTCTACGTAGTATCAAACTGTCTGAATAACCCAAAGTGTAAATATGATACACGCTCCCAGAAGAATGGAGATGATAAATGTTGACCTTCCTTGTTAGGTCTCATCAGCACCTTTCACTTCTACCTTTTTAAGGAATGATTATTGCAAAGGACGATCTATTTAATTTTTATCTATAGGATTCTCTGGGACTGTAAGGATCTGCCCTTGTGGAATTTGTTGCTTCTGAGGTCTACAGAGTTGTGAAGATGAAACAGAGAAGCAGCTGTTTAAGTGAGTTATAGGGTGTCAGAGCAGACAGTAAAACAGCAATGGTTATAAATATGAATTTATCTTCTTTGAAAAATGCTTTATCATATATGTTTTGGTTGTTTTCTTATCTTTATATTTTTCAGTTAAATAGTGGTTTCATTCTTTCAGTTATTGGTATAAAGATATAAAGCTAAGCATTGCAGTGAACCACAGATTGAAATACAATGTAGTATAAAGCACTGTGAAGCAGTAATTGAAAAACACACAAGCTAAGTAAAAGAAAATAAGCAATCAAAGTACCACATATCAGAGCCCAAATCCAGTCTCTTGGGAAGTTTCTTTGTATGTGAGAGCTTCTAGCAGTCACAATGCTGATTTAGTGACTCTAGACAGTTACTTATGTATTCAGGTCATGCTTTGTTCTCTTCTTCATTTACAGCTTCAGCCAGATACGGTATCCTCTCTCAGCATTTGACAGAAGTCAGACTAAGGCTTTTCAGAAGGGGTGGTTAATGCGTTCTTCATAGCGATATTACCAGTTTGAGGTTACAAAAAACGAGTTCACTGCTAAATGTGAAAACTGAAAATACATACATGTTCAAAATTATCACTAACAGCTTAGGAAAGGGGGTAGGTAGTAATTATCTCAAGCCAGTGGGCTTTGCCTACCAGAAATTATTGTGTTTGAAGGGGCAAGGGAAGGGATGGAGCAACATTTCTGCAGCTGTTGTCTGCAGTATCCTTACCACAGGGAAACTTGAAGTGGGGACAGTCCCAGCTCTTTCTAACCCCATGGGGAATGGTCAGCTTTAATACAGGTACTTGTTATGAAGTCGACTTGGCATTAGTAGGGAAGTGATGCCAGGTGATGCAGAAGGGCAGGAAAGGTGACCATAAAAATGTGTTTCACTAAATTTCATGAAGTTTTACTTTTATATTGAAAAATAAAATCTAGCTCTTAAAACTTTCATGCAAAACTATTTCAAAATAATTTTATTACTAACCCTTAATATACTGAGTCTTAAACTTTCTCTTACTTATTAATGATGTACTGGAGAACTTGGAGGCCTTCCATTTTACTAAGCATACTTTGTTTTAAACTCCACAACCTATGCAGCCTCTTACTTATTTAATAATTTCAGTATTATTTTGTCTTTTTTTTTAACATAAATGCTTTAGAATTTGCTGTCGAATGTTTAAAGCAGAAATCTTACATCGTGGTTTTTTTTTTTTTTTTTTTTTTAAGTATGAGAATGTCTTGGTGAAAGATGGATTTCTATGAGACATCTCTCGCAATGGTGACTTATTATTTAATGTTAGTTGGTCTCAGTCCATCTTCCCCCTGGCCACTGAATGACCCTCTGTGTAAAGTATTCTTAAAATGATACTTTCTTGGTAAATGCTTTGGGATACACAGAGAACGCTGTGCACAAACCAGTGTTAGGATCTTGCTTCACAGAAAAGACCACTCCCTGGCATTAGAAACAGCCCGAGGACTGACTGTGGATGTTGACTCACCCAATTCTTCAGGTCACTGGCCAGGTCAGTTACTGTGTGTGTTTTGGAGAGTTTTCTGGACCACCACGTGGACACAGGGCTTAGGCTGCAGACAGAGTTTTCCAGAGGGTGAGGTGGGTAGAAGTAGGTGGTTTCCCTCGGAGCTGAAAAATCTCCCACAAAGTGCTGAGGCTCCTGCTACACCGGAGACCAACTCTGGTCTGCCATGAACAAACTAAGAAGCTCGCTGAAAAGAAAAAGCACTTTGCTATAGATAGAAGATTCAGTAGAAAGAGAAGAAAGAAGCACTGTAGTTAGGACTCCAGGAATAAATCTTTAAAGTAAACATAAGTACTTTCAAAACACCTACAGTATCCTCTTTTGCATCAATGAAAAATATGCAGCTGCTTTGCAGGGAACTAGCTTTCACCAGCTGGAGATAACCAGAGAGTTGATACTTTTCCAACTTCCTATGAGCTTCCCAGAACTGATAGCTATAAATCCGCCAGAGGGAAGAGGATATTTCTCCTCCTTAAGAGATAAAAGAGAGCTGATGATTAATGCAGAAATGAATTGTTAAGAGACTTATTTACTTCTAATTGAGCCTACTTGTTTGGTATGTGTCCCAATTAATTCATTTTTGTTGTGACCATATTGAGGCAACCTGCACCTGTGTGACCTTCTCTTATAATTATTACCATATGCCTTTTTTAAAGCACTGTTTCAATGATGTACTCAAGAAGCTCTGCTAAAATAACTGTAACGGTAGTACAGAGTCAGATTTTTCCATTGTTTTGAATTCGAGGATGGTAACAAAAAGAATCATTTGTTATTCAAGTTCTTGGAGGTTAAGGGTTATGGTCCCTTAGGGGGTGGGGTTGAGGGTCTTCCTTTTTTAATTTCACAAAATGACTATTTTGAAGAGGCAGGACTTGTTCCATGACTAGAAATTTTTTAAGAACCAATGTGTTGTTGTTGGATGGTAGTACTCAGAAGTGCCTCATAATTTCTCAGTTGTGCTGAACATTGTACACACACAGGGTCACACGAGAAAGGAACAGGAGCTGAAACAGGGCTGGCAAATACGACCATCCATAAACTTGTTGAGATTGCTGTGTGCAATCTCAGCCCTAAATGAGGCATTGTTTTTGTTATTGTTTAAATTAATTACAGTATTTGACAACTATTTGCCTAAATCACAGCAGAGTGAGATGGACACCTATCTGTGAATGAGAGACTCTTCCAGACATGCTAGCCAAATTTGCAGTGGTAGGTGATGCTGCCTGTACACGTGGGTGTTTATTCCTCAGTGTTGCACTGGATGAAGATTTTACCATTTTGTACCAACCTCCAAGGTAGCAGCTTAAGCTCAGTAAGATATTTTTGCGCTCTTGTCCTCAGTTCTCCTTCTGTGTACTTGAAAATACCAGCGAAATGGCTTCCCTCCATCACACATGCACCAGGGGAATTAGTTCTGGGCAGCAGTGTCACAGGTGGTGTGGGATTAGAGAAGGGTGCTCTGCATGTTGCATCTTTCATCATTCCAGTAGAAGTAGGCGGTCTTTTAGCAACAGTAAGTCCTCATATAGGTCTGAATAGTATCACTACTGTCTTCAGTCTCTATTGGTTTCCTGCTCCCTTCTGTCCAGATCAAAACTGGTTGTGCTTTTACCTTCCTCCTGAAGCACTGTGTACATTTTTTGTCTTCCTCATGTACAGTCTTTTTCTCTCTGCATCTTTACAGAGTGACTTTGTCTGTGTTTTATGCCGTGTGGAGTTTTTTTTTGTTTGTTTTTTTTATAGCAGACTCTCTCTGTCCTTGGAACAATTAAAACCACTTCTTTAAAGATAAGTGCTCTCTGTCGGTCTGAGTTTTTCAATGGACAGCCCTCTAAGCTGTTGGGGATTTTCATGCTTGAGGACCGCAGGTACTGGTTAGAGCTTACGCCAGATGCCACCCACTCGTTGGCATGCTGGGCTCTCTTCAGTTAGCTTTTGTCTGAGCAATCTTCTGCTCTCCTTCAGTGGAAGATGCTCATATTGCAGAAGTTTCTGCATCACTAGAAAAGGGTTGGAAGTTTTCCTTCAGCCGTGAGTAATAATCCAGTGTAAAATAAACCACCAACTCAGACCAGGTCTTCTTCATCCACCAGGCAAAAGTGGGTGATTGAAAAAGCCAAAGGAGGGGTTTCTCCACAAAATCAGAATTGGAGGTTAATGCTTTGCACTGCTCACTTTGACCCTCTCTATTTACATAATCCGGTTTAATTCTGTATCTAGCTCATAAGTGTTCTGCTTTAGAGTATGTATGGAATATGCTGTATGAAAGATTAATTTTCTTTCCACCACTGGGAAAGTTTCCGTTTTACATGAACTTGTGTGCCACATTACACTGCATATACCTGAAGTGCTGTGTTTTATACAATACCTACAGGACTCTGCTGAGTGAAATCTGAGAGTCTTTACAGTTATTAAAGTACAGCTTTCTGTTTATGTGTTTTTGGGCATAGAAACAGAAAAGCTAGGGTTGGAGGCTGGAAACGGATTGCCGTCTTGGAAATTTAACGACCAGCTCTTCCCCTGTGATGTGTGTGGAAAAGTGTTTGGCCGACAGCAGACGTTGTCCCGACATCTCTCGCTGCACACAGGTAAGCTGATGCTTTATTGTTCTCTGCAGCACTGAGCAAATCCTTGTGTTCATCATGGCCTGGGGAGAAGGTAAGCAGAAGAGTGTATGTGGAAGGAGCTATCCTCAGCTTGTTACACCTAGAGCAGAGCCAAGCCCAGAAACAGGCCAGAATGTCATAGCAGTGGTACACAGAGGGTTAACTAACATTTCTTTACAGCCTATTTTTAATTAATCTTTATACGAAATCTGCAAGTTCAAGTTTGTCCAGGTTCCAGTAGACTTGTGTGTAGACCTCAGCTGTTTAATCAAGCCCGTTAACAGTCCTGAAGACACAGCCTTTGTCTGGCCTTTTTTACATTCACCTGACGAGCTTTTTAAACATTACTTAACAACAAAAGATTTGGCCTTGGTGTTTCAGATGTGGTGAAACTGAAAGGATTTAGTATCTGTCACTCACCTTTGCTCTCATCATTCACTTCTTCTAAGAGGAACACGGGCTGTTCTACCCCATATCAGCTTTCTTAAATCCAATCAGCTTCAAATCAACTGAGACTAGCAGAGTTTTGATATGGAAGATGCACCTCGTCAGCCTGCTGAGGTGCACTGCACAAATTAAGACTCGAAAGCAAGAATTTCTGATGCGGTGCTGAAAAATATTGTTGGCATAACACCAGTATGTATCGTGTCATTTAGTATAGCCATGCTGAAAAGGTTCAGATGCTCTTGCTCCTTGGCTTTATGGGGTTTTCTTAATCCAAAAGCTTCTCCATTGAATTTGTTCCCCTAACACTTGTAGTATTATATTTCAAATATAGAGCAGCAGCTCTTCAAAGGGAAAGGTTGTAAAAGCTGATGTAATGTTTGGTTGTTTTATTAATCAGCTCTTCAGAAAATGAAGCCTGGCATGCACAAAAAGATTGCTGCCAGGATTTAGAAATGCTTAATTTAAAATAATTTTTATTTTAACAGTTGTGAAGCAGCAAAACTTGTGTTTAATTTCTTTAATTGCTCTTTGAGTGGTTTTTTGGTTAGCTTGTGTTCAGAATTGGCCTGATGATGCAGCATTTCCTTTTCTCCCCACTCTCAGATTTTAATACAAAACGATCAACCATCAGCTCTCTGCAAGTGATCACATGGGCAACCTCAAGAATAACTGGGCCCAAAAATCAAATAAAAGATGTTAGGTAAAGGAAGTACGTGTAGCTTATTGACCTGTTTCTGTACTGGCTCTGCTGCAGCTCTCAGAGCAGCCATTACCCCAGTTTTCCAGTTTATGAGGTTTTATGTTATCTGACTACAAATGGTAGAACATGTTAAAAACAAAAACAAACAAACAAAAAAAAACACCCTAGCCCTAAACTACCTCTGGAATGAGTTCTTTTTTCTGAGTAATTGCTGTGAACTCCTATAACTTTGCAAAGTGCCAGGCTTCCAAAGTACCTCGTTCAGGAAGTTGCTCAGAGAGACTCCAAAAAATGCATATTTGGAAGCTTTGAAAATAGCTTGCTTCAATACTGCTTCAAAATATACATTGAAGGCTTTCTGTTTCCTTCTCAGAAGAGAGAAAATACAAATGCCACTTGTGCCCCTATGCTGCTAAGTGCCGTGCTAATCTGAACCAACACCTGACCGTCCATTCTGTGAAGCTGGTGAGTACAGACACTGAGGACATTGTCAGCGCTGTCACTTCTGAAGGCAGTGATGGAAAGAAGCACCCTTATTATTACAGGTGAGGACCCAGATGAGGGCTGTGCACCAGACACTGGAATCTGAATGTCTTAGCTGCCTGCTAAGGTGGTGTTACAGGGCCACCCTTCTGGCGCACCGCAGGGTGGAACTACTCTCAAAGTATTTGCCTTGCCCGTATTTGACTTTGGGCTAAGCAGCAAAACCCATGTGGCTGCCTCATGCTGTTTGACTTGGATAGCAATTGGGAAGGACTGACATTTTTGGTGTGTGTTTTGTTGTTGTTTTTTTAATGGCTGTGTGAGGCAGATGGGCTCCAAGAAGCCTCTTTAACTTTTCATTTAAGTTTTGTGCTTCAAAATACCCCATTGTTTACACAGATTCATGGCAAATGTAAATTGCTATGCTTCCAGTTGTGTCTGTTAGCTCCATTGTTTTGAGCCAAATCTATGAAATCAAAGAATAAAGTTTTACAATAATTATAATGACTACATACACATTTCCCTCCTTTGCTAGAGGTGTATACGTTCTGTGACCAGCATGATGAAAGAAGATCTTTAGGAGAATTTACCTGGAAACTTGGAAGGAATTGCCCAGATAAAAGGGCTGTTTGGGCGTTCTCCTTGTATGCGCTGTTGCGTGTTCTGCAAACCATGATATGTACCCTAGTGGCCAAGCAGACTACAAAATCACTCTTACTTTCAGTCAAAATGCCAAGAGCAGATTTAATTATAAAACCATAGAAGTAAGAAATAAATAAGACCTCCTGGATTAGATTATCTAGTCCTTTCCCCTGGGAAGGCAAAATAGTGCCCTAGAGTATACGCCTTTTTAATGTTTTTGGCTTGTTTTAAATGTTAATGGCCTAATCAAAACAAGAGGAGGACTCTGCACAGAAAGTTAAATTAAAGGGTCCCTTCCGTTGCCTCTCAGTATCACTCTTTTTATGCACTGGCTGTGAAATCTGTCTCCTTGCTAATTATTTGTATAGCCGATGACTGCTGTTTTCCAGTCAAGCATAAGAAATGTTTGAACCCATTTTTACTTGCTTACACTGAAACTGCCAGGCAGTTTTGCACAAGATCCCAGTTTGGCACGGGGACCATTCCAGGGCTTGAAAATAACTCCTGGAGTGTGCAGCAAGCTCTCCGTTTGTCAGTGTATCAGCCATACTAAACATCTTGGCAAGGCTGAAATGCCTCTTATTGCCCAAAGGAATCAGCTAGGTGATGCGCAGCATCTGGAATCTGTAGTTTTTAATTAACTTTATGATTATTTAGCATCATTATAGCATGTACAGGATTGTTGCATTGTGCCTGCCCTTAATCACGTTGGCATGGCCATCAGTTCAAAGGCAGTTCAGCAGACAAAAGAATTTTCCAGTGAACATTCAACAGTGAAGAAGAAAATAAATCAGTGCAGTGAGTTTTTTCTTACAAAAATGGAGGGAAGGGCAATATGCTTCTGTTTGTGCTTTATTTTTTAATCCTTCTTACTCTTGAATTCCATTCTGCCTGCAGCTGTCATGTGTGTGGGTTTGAGACAGAGATGAACGTCCAGTTTGTCAGTCATATGTCCCTCCACGTGGATAAAGAGCAGTGGATGTTCTCGATCTGCTGCACCGCGTGCGATTTTGTCACCATGGAAGAGGCAGATATGAAGGCTCATGTCAACAGCAAGCACACAGGTGATGATCCCCCTCTCCCAGCTGCAGTGATCTCTTCCCTGCTTTTTAGGTGCAACCTTCACACTTCCCATTAGCACACTTTTTACTTTCACTGAAATGCTTGCTAATTAAAGCCTGATCTCTCAAAGCTGAAGTGAATTGGACTCTAGCCAGGCAAATAGTCTGGTACTGCAGATCAATTTTCAAGCTTAGGGGAATAAATGAAGGACTACTTAGTCTTCCTTCCTCACATCCCCCAAATCCCCTCCCCGGTTGAAGCCAGCATACATTGTTTGTGTTTTTTTGACTAGTTTACTATTTCATCAAAATCCTGGTTTGACTTCAGAGGTGATAAGGTGACTTTGAGTGCTAATTATGCATACCTGGCTGTAAGTTTGTAACACACAAAGTATTGAGCTTTGGTCTTCAGTTTGTTCAGCTCCACAGTCCATCAGTTTGGAATATCATGTTGATGCCTAGCCAACACTGTGATTCAGCAGTGCCTTAAATGCAACTTTATATTGAATACCAGACCAAGTCATATACCAGACCAAGTCTCCTTGGTCCTGTTCACTTAATAGCCAAAGATAAGAGCAACAGCAGTTTTCAAACAAGCTCCACGTCCGTAGTCCAGCTAATGAAGTCTGGCATAATTTAGGGAGAAGAAAATTAGAATGCTTTTAATTAATTTCTCTTATAACGCCAGGCAGAAGGACTTTGCTATCACAAGCTACTAATAATTGTGTTGACAATACTGAAGCTGAATTGCATCCTGCACAATTTTCCCATTGCTAAATTACTCCTCCTTTTATCCTCCAGGGATAAAAGTGGGAAAATAGGAATATGGAGAAGGAGAAAGGAGAGAAGAATGCAGCTGTTTGTGCTTACAAATACATACGTTAAATGTCCCTACAGAAATGCAAACTACTGGAAAGCCCTCATGGGATTTTGTGCCAGCACAGCTCTCAGTACTACAACACTGCTCCCATCTCCCTGCTATCTGAGGTGTTTGTGTTCCCTTACAACTCAGTCTTCACCCAAACTTTTAACCTATATGTATTTCACATGTAGGAAGTCAAGGCAAATGGAGAAATGCCATCCACATGAAAAGCTTGCATCAGAGCTCAAAACTGAGCTGTACTCAATTGCATCTTTCTCTCATGGCTAAAAAATTGGAGCTGCTGTTTGTCTTTTAAAGCCTCTCTTTTAATTATTTGTTCCTTATTCACCCTGTCAAAATGAGCCATTCAGCAGGCAGTTCAGCCAAGGGCTTACACATAAGGCAAATATGGAGGCAAAAAAATAGAATGGATTTTGTGGGTCACTTGACTCCAGCCCCTTACCCTGTAAGGTTACCAAGTCATAAAAGATCTGTTCATAAGGGTCTTGGCGGATGTCTTCAAGCAAGTAGAATTGTTGCAGACCAACTATTCCAACAGACAGGCAGCTGCAGATTTTCTAGCATTAAAGATTAGGTACCTTTTTAAATTTTCCAGCATGTGTCTTACTGATAATCAGAATACACATGCTTTGTTCTTGTGCCAGAGCTGTCTTCAGTCTGAAACAGCAGTCCACCTCTTGCCCTTCCACCTTTCTTCGTCCCTCCCACTGTATTTATTCCTTCATATATTCCTGGAAAACAACTTAATCCCATCTAAACGTTCATAGAGCCTTTTCTTACATGAAATACTCTTTTCTTACTGTACCAATCCCTCACTGTGTGTGTTCTCGTTAGAATCCCTGCTCTTGACATACACAATCACAGCCATACGTGGTGTATTAGTTGAAGTGAAATAAGTAATGGTGGTAGTGTAAAACAGCAGCAGCTACTGGGAATAACTCAGACAATAACATTCTGTGATCACATTTACGTTCCTTGGAGGCTCTACCATGCTGATAGCTCATATTCATCCCATGTTCTGCTCAAATTCTTCTTTTATTTTCCTTGACTGTTTCCAACTTAAGCACTCCTCATTTGTAGCAAAAATTCTTGTTACTGGCCCTTCAGGTCATAGCCTTGTACTCTGTACTATTAAATTTCATTCCATTTCTATTACTCTGGTCCCCAAGGTCAGTGAATCTTTCTGTATGATATCCCAGTCATCCTCCCTATTGACAGCTTGGGTCATCAGATTTCATTAGTGCATTCCTACATTTTTATCTCAGACTTACTTAAAGGTGCCGCTCATGAGTTTAAAGCTAGGCACACACTGCTCTTTGCAGACGCCTCTATCAGGGGACTTTATCCCATAGATAAAAGCAGACTTTGCCAACATTTCATATTAACACAGCTCTTAATAAACCAACTCATGGATGGGAGCTAATAATTTGCCCGTCCAACTTTTTCGACTTGCAGCAGAATACGATGGACAAAGGCTTATGCCATTGCAGACAGAATACAGTCTAGGATAAACAGAGGTATACTACTGTAAACACTTATAAAATGGAAGGAGGTGAAATTATGATGCTTCCTTAACCAACCAATTGATTTTAGACTTGTTTAGAAGCAAGTTTGAATTAACTTTAAATATAAATAAGATTTTTTTCTGAAATTTAAAACTGGATCGCTGAGTTTTCATCTAATCTGCTGTACTAGTTATTGCTCTTTATTCCTGTTTTTCAGCTGAAGAGAGAAAGACACCCAGTGAATCTAACAGTCCATCTTCATCTTCACTGTCAGCGCTCAGTGACTCTGCCAACAGCAAAGAAGATGCAGATGTAACTCCAAAAAATAAAGGTTCAAACAATCTGCTAGTCATTTCTGTAGTGCCTGGTACTCAGACCTCACTGAATACTGAAGAGAAGTCAGAGAAAGGTAATACCCTGTTAAACACAAACTGTCACCTTCTGTGCAGTGCATCCGGCCACAATATGAGGAATACATTTTTCTCTTTTTCATTCTTCAGGCTTTGAATGCGTTTTCTGTAACTTTGTCTGCAAAACAAAAAATATGTTTGAGCGCCATCTGCAAATCCACCTGATCACACGGATGTTTGAGTGTGATGTGTGCCACAAGTTCATGAAGACACCTGAGCAATTATTGGAGCACAAGAAATGCCATACTGTCCCCACCGGTGGGCTCAAGTAAGGAAAGCAAGTACACAAACTTTTACTGTGTTAAGCATCTTTAATACTGTGGGGATAGAACAAAAGGAAGTCAACTAGAAAGGATTAGCTAAATGTCTGGGAATCCAGATTTGGGGCTTCCTTTGTTTAGATAATATAAGCCCAGTCCTTTACAGTTGCTTTAACATTGGCTTGCATCGTTATAGTAGATAGTAGTAGATCTAGTGTCCACTGGTTTTAGAGCTGTAACAAAGTATGGCCTTTTCCCATTTCAAGTCAAATAGGAGACAGTATGGATCCTAAGATTATGAGGTAGTACTGCACAGAGGTGCTGCGAAACTAAGCGGGTTTTTTGTGAAGGCAATGGAGCAAAGGAGAGCACACAGTGCATTCTCTGTTCTGCACCTGGCTTAAAAAAACTAAATCCTGTATGATCTGTGCAGCTAAGTATGAAGTCAGCTTCTCAAAATCAGATCTCTGAGTAGCTTTATAACCCTTGTAGATGCTAATGCAAAGTCAGTCCAGCAACTAACAATTTTGATGCTCACTGCTTTGGTTTGCATGCCACAGAATAATCTCTATTGTATAAATTAAGAAGTAACAAATAACACGCTGTTTTAAGAAAAAAAGCTCTTTGTCTTTGGCTAGGGTGCTGCCCTTTAAGGTCTTTTGGTGCAGAGCAGTTTCTAGCGAGTGAGTGTGCCCTGATGTCAAAGTTGGACCCCTGAGGGAAGGAGTGACTGCTGGGGCCATATGCTTGCTCTCTGTGCACAGTCAGTGTGACATTATGCAAGATGTATGCCCCTGGTCTCTGTTCCAGCTGCTGCAGGAAAAAGAGGCTGGAACCACTTCAAGCCCAGCTAGGGTTCAGCACAGGACTCCCTGCTTGTGTTGCTCTGGCTAAGCAAACCAGTGTTTTCGGTGCACTGTAACTGTCAGGTGACTGGTGCACCACGTTTAGTGTTACCGTGAGTAGCTTTATCAGTTTGCACTGCAGTTTGTGAAACTGGTTCTGTTTGCCAGGCAGCGTCTGGTCTCCAGCTCAGTAGTTCCATGAATTGGGATCTGTGATCACTTGAGATGTGATGACTGAATCTGGGAAGAAGACCAGATTGAGAAACAAGTTGCATGCCAGAACGACGGGATGTCTGTCTTGGATGTACAGACCAGTTGTCTAATGCACTTTGGGTTTAAGCTGCACAGAATCTGTTCTATTTACCAAGGAAAAACCATGACTTATGACTCAGACCTTCCTGACAGAATGGGCTTCTCAGTCTACATAAGTTATTCCTGCCCAGCTCAAGTAATAATGAGGTACCTTGAAAGCTGCACCTAAGAAAAAGCTCTGATTTTTTTTTTTTCTTAAGGCATCCAGAAGAGCCTGAAGAGATCTAAGTAAATTGTATTTTTGTGTCTCCTGTTTGCTGTGGGGGAAGAGAAAATAACATGATTCCTCCAGCTCCAGATCAAAATCTGAGATTCTGATCCAGAGAGCACCCAGCCCAGGAGAGGTATGTGTGTATAGACAGCTGAGTTCTCTGTTGCAATAGAGCTAATTGCTTTAGCAGCCTCAGTGCCAGGCTCCCTCTCTGGATCAGAGTACTTGATGTTGCATCAGGAAAAATGTCTGGATGTTTTACTATCTGTTTGTCCTCCTGTATTGTTCACTGTGCTCAAGAATCTCTCAATTATTAGCTAGATAAAATTAAACCTGTATGTGCAACCAGTTGTAGCAAGGGAAAACAAACATGGAGCAAGAGGATCTCTGCTTAGAAGTAATCTTAAACGATAGAGCACAAGTGGCAGACCTGCTAAATGGTGAATGCATACCAGCGGGAGATGGAGGCATCTGTAAGACAGCACCCAGGTCCATGAGCTCTATCTTTTTATCTAGGCTTGCTCTTCTAGCTCACGAGCTAGACCTAGAAGGCAGTACGCTTTGTTTAATGTAGCTGAGATTCCTGGCAGGTAGCTGTCTTCACCAACTTCCTCTTAACAACATCAAGCAGAAGCTGGTGTGCTTTGGTTTCGCTGGTGTCCAGGCTTGTTCAGCTCAGGCTTACTTCCAAGCTTTCAAGGCTCCAGCCTTCTCAACACTTCCTGGTCCAGGAACCAGGGGTGAGGCCCTTTGCCATGTCCACCCCGGTCTGGACGCTTTCTGCTGTGAGTAAGCAGAGCCCACATCCTGTTCCCCAACAGGAACAATTCCTGCTGTGGCAGAGGCAGCTGTAGGCAAGCCCTGCCAAGCACACACCCCCTTTGAGCGTGAACTAGCTCATCTCCCAGCAATGGGAATCCCTACAAATTATCCAGCAGACCAACTTTCAGCTGTTTCTAGCCGGATACCCAGCTAGCTTATTGTTCAAGGTCACATAAAAGGAATTTTCTAGGCTTTTGCTGTACATGCGGTATTACAAGTTTATTCCATCTTTACTTAAACAGCTGCTTTCATATTCGTCTGTAAGCATTCATTTTAAACCAGTTCTGAATGGAAAAAATGGCAAAAGTGACTTTGTGCAAACACTAAGAATGTCATTACACAAAGTACCTGTGAGCCTTGTCACCCACTCTGCACAACCTGGCCTGCTTTGCAGAACACACCCCACCGAGGTAAGCCGGTAAGATTAAGGGATGCTCCTTCAGAGTGAATCGGTGCTTTCCAAGGAACAAGCAAGCTCTGCTGCCATTAGTGGGCAAAGCTACTCTAAGTAGAGGCATGTCAAGATCAACTAAATATTCTAAACAGACTGTATAGGGAGGGCTAAGTGCCTTTTTTTTCTGCTTTAGTAAGTCAGAGAGGGGCTGAATGACGGGGTTAACCCAGGAATGCAGGTCTTCCAGCTGAGTGACTCCTCTTTTCTCTCTCCCTGCCCTTCTCTGCTGTGTTGCCAGGTGCCCGTTCTGCATCTACTCCACTAACCGCCCCGCAGCGATGGAGTGCCACCTGAAGACTCACTACAAGATGGAGTACAAGTGTCGGATCTGCCAGACAGTGAAAGCGAATCAGCTGGAGCTGGAGATGCACATCCGAGAACACCGGCTTGGCAACCATTACAAGTGCGACCAGTGTGGCTACCTGTCCAAGACGGCCAACAAGCTGATCGAACACGTGCGTGTCCACACTGGCGAGCGCCCTTTTCACTGTGACCAGTGCAGCTACAGCTGCAAACGCAAAGACAATCTCAACTTGCACAAGAAACTGAAGCATGCTCCACGCCAGACTTTCAGCTGCGATGAGTGCCTGTTCAAGACTACCCACCCTTTTGTCTTCAGCCGCCATGTGAAGAAGCACCAGAACGGGGACTGCTCCGAAGAGGAGAAGAAGGGCCAGTATTCAGCCTCCAAGGAAGCCAGTCCACTCCTACCAGTGAACAGCTCCAGAAACCTCCTGTCACCCCTCTCAGTTATGTCTGCCTCCCAGGCTCTGCAGACAGTGGCTCTGTCGGCTGCACACAGCAGTGGGGCAGAGCCAAACCTGGCGGTGAAAGCCTTGGCCATCAACGGCACTTCCCTGTGCTTTGATAAATACTGGAACTCAGAGTTTGCCCACCTTATTCCTTTAACAATGTTTTTCCCCAAAAACCACTACGATCTCACATTCCATCCACCCAGACCTCAGACTGCACCGGGAGGTGCCTCTTCACCTAAACACTCCTTCCTTGCCTATCTTGGACTAACAGAAAGAGCAGAAACTGTCTGAGGGCAGTTCCATTCTGTACCAAAAATACCCCGACAAACCCAGCAGGTATACATACATTGCTGCAAACCGTAGACCGAAGAGGTAACGAACACTTGTACTATACCATTAGTAAGGTTTAGAAAATGGCTTTGTGTATACTTATTGCATTGACATGAAAGCTGCTTTATTAAATCTTCAAGAGGTGACCTACTGCATACTTCTACCTTCAGAGGCATGTTCCCAGTACTCTTATCTAAGAAACTATTTTGTCTTGTTAAGCTGAAAAAGAGTGTCCTTAATGGCAATCAGCACTTGTAAGATTACATATTGATGCATTTTATTTTTGGTCTTCGTGTGTGTGTGGGTGTGTGAAAGAGAGTCTGTCTGTAGCGTGCCATGACACTGCTTTTGCACATCCCTTGTCTTGGCTTATTTAATTATTATTTTTCCCCTTTGAACACACTTGCTCCTTCCCTGCACTCTGTGCCCCCCTGAACTGTAGAGTTGTGGCAGGAGTAACTCTTGGTTCAGGGTGGCCTGGTGTATGATTTCAGTGCTGTTTGCAGCTTCCTTTAGTTGTTTGCTGCCTTGTATTGAGTTGTCAAGGTCTGAGGATTTTGGGTAGAGCTGATAAAGAAGAAATGGTTTTCAGCACGGCAGGGTGAGAGTATGACGATGGAAGTGTGTGTGTGTGTGTGTATACACGCACATGCATATGCAGTCTACACACCCACACAGCAGGCCCAATTCTCAGCTGTTACGCAGGTGTAACAAACACCTGAGCCTGGGCCGTAGCATACATCTTTTGTTTTAAAAGGGCATATAAATATTATGTATAGATATATATATGCTGTATTATGCAGTGGTTACCTTTTAGTTTGCAGGAACAACTTGTATAACTAGAAATCTATGGTGGAAAAAAAATCCAACAAAGGGGATTTTACAAAGGGTATGGATAAATTCTGGGTATAAATACTCAGACTAAAAAAAAAAAAAAGGCAGATTTGCACAGTGCTTTAGTCTTGCACTAGTTTGTTTCTCACTTGCAAAAAAAAAAAAAGAAAAAAATTCTGTGGGGTGAAGGTAATATGACTGTATATTTGAAAAGGTACCAGTAACTTCTTTGAAATATAAAGCTATAAAAAAGATACTGTTTGAACCATACAGTTCTCTTTTATACCCTCACTATTTCAATTGTACTTGCAGATTCTATGGTCCTATCAATACCCTCTATGTTATTAGTAATACTTTATTCCTTTTTGTTAATGGCTGATAGAGTATACACTGCTAGGAAGCTAACTTTATACTTATTTAATGCTCTTACTTTGTGGTCATTAAAATGACATGTTATATGTAGCACTTTATTGCAGGAAGAAGCAAATGTGGATTGGTTGTATAACCTTTGTTAATCTCAAAATGACAACAGCGATCTTAAAGAAGAAAAGCTGACTGTTAATTGATTTGTTTCATAGACAACTTAATATCCAGGAAGAAAGATCAAAATTAAAAATATTCTGCATTAAAATTGGAAGTATGAAATATGAAGCATTTCAAAATTATCACATGACTTACAGGAACGCTTTCTTACTGGATTATCATTTTCCATGGTGTCTCTTGGAATTGGATCTCGCTGTCTTTCACCAGGTATTGGAGATGTCTGACCTAGCTTTTTTCAGTCCCCCCTCTCCCTCCCTTGGCCAAGCCATTGTAAGAGATGTGCTGAGACGCATCTGATGTGCTACCCACCCTCATGCTGTCCTGAAGCAGCTTCTTCTACAGGTTGTTGTGGGATGGAGAGATCCTGACAGACCAGTTGGAGCCAGCCCCTTGTTTGTGACAGCACTAAAGCAGTGCCCCAGTTCAGGAAGGCATTTCTGGTCCACAAAGGCTCTGAGCCATATGCGCAAGTAGAACCATAATCTCAATCTTCATTACTTCTTAAGTGAAGCATGTGTAGAAATACTTTTTGATGCAAAATTTGCGTCATTTAATCTGTGATCAAGATTCCTACGTTTGTTTTGCACTGGGATGGCCAAACATTCTCCACTGTCATGACCAAACTCTTCCTGTTCAGGGAGTACATCCTGATCTGTGCACTCCTGTTTAACATCCTGGAAGCTATCTACAAGGGGGAGACATCCAAAACAGTAGCCAGTTATTGTTTGGAATTATTAATTGAAGGGCAGAGAAGTCCCACCATTTTGTTTACATTCCAGCAGACAGTTTTGGTTCTAACGAGCATGTGGCAGTTCTGTCTGTCTACGCAGTAAAGAAAAGCCATCTGTTCCAAAGCATGTATAAACCTTAGAAAACAATGCAAGTAACTCAGGGCCCTGTTTGCCATGCTTTACTCCATCAGAACTCCCGGTAACCCCCCTGGGAGTACAGACAAAATAGAAAGTGCTGTATTAGTAAATACACAAAGGGAAAAAAAAAAGGTATCTCAACAGCATGAAATATGCAATCTGCATCCGGAAACTATACCAGTTCTATACAATACACTCAACGCATCTATCTCTGACCCACCGTAGCAGAGGAAACACTTCCAACTCAAAAAGCTTATTTTTCAAACCAACAGGTAAAGTACAGCTGTCTAGGAGGAGGAAGTATAAATATTACTAGGCTACTTTCTGTAACTCAAACTGCAATGTAATTAGGGCTGGAACTTCCAAGAAGGAGCTGTCAGCGTACAAACGCCATGTGTTCATTGATGGTCCACTGTAGCAGTATCTGACATAGTAATGTTTAATGTACCTGGGAAATTTGTTTAGCACTTTGGAAAGGATAAATTCATTCTTTCTGGTAAGTTATAGAAGTTTTCTCTGTAAGGAAAAGTGTGTTAGGAGGTTTTTATTTTTTTAAGAAAAAAGAAAAACAGTATTTATCAGAGCTCATGCATATTAAAATAATTGGTTTGCAGTTTCAAGACTAAAGAAAGGAATGTTCTCCAGAGATACCCCTTCCTACTATAAAGACCAACAGTTCTGATAAATTCCCCCCCACCATGAAGCTAATTTCATACTGGTTTATCCCTATGCATTCTTTAATGAAAGGTAGTGTGTTTTTTCCATTCAGTAATTCAGTTAAAGTTCTCAGTACTTTTTTCTTTCTTCTGTCTTTTTTTTTTTAACTTGTTGTATTATGTTCAGATATCTTTCTGTCAAGGTTTGTGTACATTAATAAAAATTTGTATTGTATAAAGCTTTTTGCATTATAAGGCTGTACAGGGTCATTTTGACAGTAACTGGTATATTCCTTTGCATCTTATGTTGCATTGCCAATTTCTAGTGTATCCAGTTTGGAAGTACAATATACTCTAATTAAAAAGGTTGGCTATACCCTTAGTTTCTTTTTTCTTTTCCTTCCTGTCTTGTTATAGACCACCTTGAGTAGATTTTAGGCTTGATTTAAGGGGGCGGGGCGGGGGGGAATGGAGGCATATTCTCCAACAAGACAAGATGATACACAGAAAAGAGGTAAGATGTTAGCAACAATTTAAATTAGACAGGAAAGCTCTGGTTAAGCAAAGATGTTATTGGCCACACTGAACACAAAAAGATACCTAACATCTTAAGAAAAAGAGTTTATAAACGCTAACCAAAGGAAAAAAAAATCTGGGTATGCATTAGACAAAAATTATTCATTAATATAAATTAACGTTAACATTCAATAAATTTAATTGTCTTTTGCCCTCAGCTGGGACAGTGTTAAGGTCTAATCAACTGAAAAGATTTTATTTTTCTACTGGGAGAGGGATGTTAATTTCCAGGCCTTCTATCAGTACCTGGTAGAGAATGCAGTGCTGTTAATGCTCGTGTGCTGAATCCACCGGTCCTCTCCTCCTGCTGGTGACTGCTTATGTGAAGGGAAGGCTTCTATAGCGCTGACGTTGAGAATGGTAAGTTGACTATGTTCACACAGAGACGGTCTTTCCTCTTGTGCTGTAAAAGGAAATTCTGTTGGTTTATTGTTGTTGGTTTGGTTTGGTTGTGCTTTCTTTTTTTTTCTTTTTTTTTTTTTGCACTATAGTTATCCTAGCAATTAAAAGTGGATCATGCGAATTCTTGGGTTTGATTTTGAAAGATATCTCAGAGATTGATCCACCAAATGCAGATTGTATCTTGATGGTTTTAAAACAGTAACTGTAAATTGTTACAGGTCTGTTGTAAATGATAGTAACTGTTCAGTGACTTGAGAAAAAGGTTTAAGACCTTGGTTGAAAGGTTCAGTCCAAACAAGCAGAGAATGTGTACAGACTGAGTCAAAGAGCATCTGGGCTGGCGGAGGAGAGGGGACACGGTCGGTTCTCGAAGTGTGTGCATCCCTATGACCTGACATGTTGTAGCATGCGGTGCTGTGGTACTGCCCAGTTTCTCTTCCAAAGAGAACAATTTCTCTAGGAATGGCCAGAGCAGAGGATTGAATTGTCCTGCCTGGACACATAGTCAGCTATCATTTAAGTCGGCTAGCAAGTCCTTTAGTAGCTCCTGACATTGTGTTTTACTGTAAGCTTTTGTTTAAAAGATCAGGCCAAATCTCAACCAAAACATCAGCTGTCCTGTTAAGCTCAACCCCTTGCTCCCCCCATCCCACCTCTGCAAAACCATGTTTCTGTATTTGTGACAGAGGAACCTTATTTGTACCCAAACAGAGGCATTGGTGTCACATATTTATGTGATAAAGAGCCACTGTCCTTTCCAGCAGGTGGCTACAACGTGCTTGTAGATCTGCACAGTGTTAATCAATTAACTCAAGTTTCCCTGAACTGTTTTTTTTCTGTTATATACACACCAATATACATTTGTGTGGTCATAGAAAACAGCTCAGTTTCTGTCTAGACCCACTCCAGATGGCAAGAACTGCCCTGTTCACATTCTGCAGCTCCATATATTTTGAATATGCCATCTATGTTAATTTAAAAATATTGAAAAGTGGAAGAAATTTTTTGATTATTCAAAAGTTTCATTATTTCTTATGATCTTGCACCTGCCATAAGTCCACCAGAACAAGGCTTAAGGCAAAGACTTCGAAAAAAACCTTAAAGACAGAAACTCAACTGTAGAGTGATTGTTGTGGGGGATGGCGTCATTAATTCAGAGCCATGTTTTAAAATACATGTTGTGTTAAAAACGTATCAGTTGTGCTCCTAACAAACAGGCATCTGCATTATATCATCTGCCATCATATCTGCTGCTAATTGGTTTCCTCGTTGACAAGTCTCGTCAGAAAGGTTAAGTACTGGCTGTAAAAGCAATCTAGCCTCTTGCCCGAGGGGTGAGAGCTCAGGCAGACTGTGCAGAGCCTGCATAGCCTCTTCTCTGCTATATATTTTCGGAGAGCTAATAAAGTGCTAGCACAATCACTCGAACCAGAGGTCTGCCAACCACGGCTTTGTCTGTGGAATGGCAGTAAGTGGAATGCCATCTTCTCATCACAGATGCACTCAAGTAGCCTGCGAGGGGAAGGTGTGTGGTCTTTTGCAATGACGTTTTTGAAACTAAATTAGCTGTTTTGAAACAGCCAATTCTGAACATGGGGAGCCAGGGCCTGAGTGTCCAGCAGAAGCCCTTGGAAAAGGGATGGGTGTGGAGTTAGTGCCTTGAGGTCATACCCCCAGCAAGATAAGCATCTTCAAGGTGCCTCAGCTTGAGCAACCAATTCTATTTATTAGTCACTTTTTAAAATCTTGTCTTCAGTCACCACCTGGGCCTAAGGAACCTGAGGGAAAGTTGCAGGGGACGATCTGCTGCCCACTTCAGTGGGAGGAGGACACGTCAGCTGGTGTACAGCACTTCCAGCATCAAGCCAGTCAGGGCTGTTTAGAAGTCACATGTGTTTTGGCAAATCTAGGCTGAGTTAACAGGTTACATCTGAAACAGAGCAGAATTCTACTTGGCTTGTGGGCTTGTTGTGTGCCTCTTGGGAAAATGCTGCTATGTATACCAGGAAGCCAGCCAGCTGCTGGATACCAGGCAACACATCAGAAATGCAGCTGTTGTGCTGCCACATGTGCACAACAGCTGCCTTTTGAAGAACCTGGCTGTGGATATACTTACTTGTACGACCCTCTTAAGTACCCACCAAGGAGAGAAAGAGAGAGAGAGAGAGGGAGAGAAGAGAGAAAAAGAAGAAAAGGAGAGAAAGAAATAGAAGAGAAAGAGAAGAAAAAGAGAAAAGAGAAGAAAAGAGAAAAGAAAGAAAGAAGAGGAGAGAGAAACATGATTCAGAGCAGGCACAGAACAGTTGCAAGGGGCACCAACAGGAAATTTTCCATTAGGTTAAAAAACAAAAACCAAGGAAACCAAAAAAAAAAACCAAACACCAGCAACAACAGTAAAATGCAGTTGTAGACAGAGGCATATGGAAGAGTAAAAAGTGATAATCTGGCATTTTTTGTGCAGCCATGTGAAGGTTCTGCAACCTATTTCCCTACTTTAAGGCTGTATGGGGGAAGCTTTTCATACTAGCTTTAAAAAAAAAATCTTACTGTTCCATTTCCCTCCCCCTCAACTCTGATTAAAATAAAACACATTGCAAAACTGGGGGGAAAAAATACAAAAAAAGAAAAAAAATAGTTTTCCAATTTAGCATGAAGACTATTTGATTTCTTGTAGTATTCTCTGTTGTTTGCATATATTTCTGCTCTACATTACTTTTCAAGCCTCTAATTTCTATCACATACCTTCTTTTCCAGCACTTCTCAGACATCATTTCATTGGAACTGCGAACTTTGTGCTGTTACTCTTCTGGGAAGGTGCCTGTTTAAATAAAGAATAGAAAAATGCTATCACTGAGCTCCTAGAACTTCATGCCAACATTCAGCACAGCCTAATGTGACCAAAACCAAAAATAGGCCTCGCTTTCTGGCTGGTTAAAAAACAAAGAAAACAAACAAAAAAATAGCAAATGTTTTCTCGATTCTTTCCCTGTCTGTTATTTAGGACTGGAATTTTCATTCACACAGTAGACTGGAGACTTTCCTTTTTAACAGATTTAACAGGAAGCCAGTTGGGAGGGTCAAAGATGTAACCAGCATGCTCATGCATAGTTGAGTAGGACTTTAGAACCTGTTTACATATGATTGCATGAATGAATATGAGCATGCTTTCCCTGGCTTGCTCTCTTCAAGCATGTTGCTGCAAACAACCACACTAGCCTGGTCTCGCCCTGATCAGAAAAGGCCTGCTGCTACACCCGCGACAGCAGCGCTACCAGCGCAATGCCCAGCACCAACTAATTTGCCACCAAGCCAGACCCCAGGGATGGAGCCAGCTTCAGGCACGCCCTATCCAACTGCATGTCTCATGCTGCATAGCCTCATGCACACAGAGTTTGTCTGGGCACTGAGAGCAACTGCTGCTTGAGGAGAGCACAAAGTCACTTGGCTTCCCTGTAGGAACAACAACTCTAAAATTGTGTGGCGAGATTCAGACAGAATTTCTTGCTAGAACCAGCAAAATAAATTATGCTAAACTATACATGTTTTGCATTTCTAGTGTTGTAGGGATTAACATTTTCCTGACATCTAGACTTTCTAGTACACAGCACACAATTGCATTCCATTACAGTTAGACGCAGCAGTTGTTTTAGCAATAAAATCACAGTATCTTCTTTTTTCCCGAAATTGAGGAAAAATAAAAAAAAAATGGCATGGGAATATAAATAAAAATAAATAGCTTTAGGAGTGTGCACTCCATCAGTGTGATTTGAAAGAATATGCATACAGTGGTGTCTGTCACTCATGCCTGTGACACTTTTAAAATATACCAGGATAGCTCCATTCGCATGTATTATCAGCAATGTCTGCTTGCACTCTGAATATTTAGTAAGCAAGCATTAAGACTTCATGTTTTTATATCTAGCTACCTATTTTTAATGGGACTGCACACCCAGAACTTAATGAAAAGATCTGCATATAATGTTAACGCAATTTAAAGATATGCATTGCATCTTTTAAGGTGACATGTCAATTAAAAATAAATAAGATCCAGTTATACGGTGATACTATGGCAAGATTGCATTTTTACCAGTCAAGTTTCATTCCTATTCAAAGTGACAGATTCCTCTAAGACAGAGCCACGAAGAACAGTCCTCCAGCCATTCAAACCAGGAAAATATAATTAAGGGTGCACGTAATCACTTACCCAAATTCAGACACGTCGGAATACCTCATTCTGTGATAAACACATGGTTATTTTCCCGTGACTAGTCTATTAAAACTAATTAATTTCATAATGAAATTTAGTTCACATCCAATTTTAGCTGGAAAGCAATGCTGTGTACACTACAAAAGGTTACCATACACTTCCATACAGGTGTACCTGCTGTTCAGAGCACCTTCGTTAGCACAGTTGCAGCAGCTTTGCTTTACGACCGAGCCTGGGAGTCAGTCCCAGATGGAAGATCTCAGCGCAGGTGCTGGCCCCTCACAAGCTGGCCCAGCTCAGCTTGTGTAACAAGGAACTTAACAGGGAGAAAAAAAAAAAAAAAAAAAAAAAAAAGGAGAATCTGGTGGTATTTTCTTCTAAGCTCTATTTAGCTAACTAAGGTTCCTTTGGTGCTGCAATAGTAATTTATACCCAAGGTCTTCCTAACGTGACTGTGCAAGACAAAAGTACTTACTTATGAAAGGGAGGCAGGATTGGCCTCCTCTCACCAAATCCGGTCTTTAAACTTAAATCTCCAGCACCGAGTTCCACAATTTACATGAAAACCCACTATGTGGGAAAAAGTACTTTGCTGCAAGCCTGCAACCCAGTAATATACTAAATTGCCCCCTCAATGCTTGGATTACAAAAATAGTTCCTGATTAGCCTTCCCCAAGCTATTTTATAGCAGCCAACCATACGTGCCCAACGTGGACAGCCCTGTTCTGCTCACTCTCACCACAAATAAACCATTTTTCACTTGTGAGCATCGCCATTACCCTCCTCTGGACCTCAGCACTTGCACAACAAGCTCACTTTGCTCACAGTTTACTTTCATATGTGGCAAAAGTGTTTACCCTCCTCAACTGGCCCATTCACTCCTCGGCTCCTGCCAGTATTCCACTCTTAGGGTAATGTTGCTGACTAACACTTCAGAAGAAAGAAAGAAAAAAAAAATCCATACATTGGGATTGCTCAGAGGTTTCTCCCAGTGGAATGGTTTGCTGTCAGACAAGCTTCTAAAGACGCAGGAATTTCCTGTGGAGCAGAGTGTGCGGTTCCTGAGGAGCACTACCAGCCATGGGCTGCCTGACTGCCTTTGGATCCAGCTCCCCAAATCCTTTATACAGAGAGGTTTTCCTGAGCTTTCCTTCAAAATGGACTTTTTCCACCAGAATTTTTTATTTCGTCACTGTAATGGACAGTTCCTCAACTTTTATATTTGCTGCCGACAGCACGAGTCATGCGAGTCCTGGCCTTAGCTTTTTGTCACCTAACCAATAACGTCTCAAGAGCCATGCTCTTGAGACATCAGGAACAGTCCACATATAGGGAAGCAAAACAACATGGGCATGGTATGTTTTTGTATAGTTCAGAATTTATTTGTCCTATTTTTTTAAGCTTCTCAGGACAGACTAAGAGGGATTGAGCCACCTAACTTTTGCTTTTAGTAACCAAATAAAAATAAAGCAGATCACCAAAAAAATGTTGCTGGCAGCCACAAAGAGGACAGGACTCTGAACTCACCAGTGCAAATGTTCCCGAGTCGCCAAAAGCTTGCATGGTTCAAAGCTCACTCTTGGCACTGCCAAATGACCAGGGGCTACCTCCTCCCAAGTCACCTGCCTATTCATGACAGGGCAAAAACTGAAAGAAATCTCTTAGCTCTGCATCTTGCTCTAGAAACCTCAAAAAGAAAGGCTATTTACCTCTAACTCCTCTGAGATCTGCTGTCTGTACATGTTGACATTGAATTTACTGTGCAAACACTGAAACCCAGAGACCTGCTACCACAACAGTGCTCACAGAAGCGCACATACCTTGCCTCCTCCTGCTCTGTTCTTGCAGAGGGCAGCCCAAGAGTCATCACAAGTTGCAGTGTCATAACAAGTTCAAATCAATTATCCTGCTTCTACAGGGAGACTGCTAAATCCCTCCAATCTTCTCTTCACAGGCCCAGCCGTGGAAGTGGACTTACTGAAGACTTCTCTTCTGCTAACAGAAATGGAAAGAACACGTGCAACACCCAGTAGTGCACGTAATATTGTTACTGAAGTGAAAGCTGAATGCTTACACCATCCCAAGGAAGCGTTCAACAGGAAGCCTGATGGTAACCTTGTTCCCCCTTCCCTCCAAGGCAGTAAAGAGGATGGCCAACAAAGAAAGCTACCCTCAAGCAAAGGTCCCCTCCTGCCTGTTCCAAGGTCTTTGGAAGGTCTCCCAGGAAAGCATGAGGACACAGAGAAGCCTCCCACCCATGGGCACAGGCCAGAGACAGCTGCCACGTGCTCTGAAGTTGCAGGGAAGAAAACGTCACCTTTTTCAAATCCAGTAGGCAATCTGGGACACCAGGCAGACAGCCTGAGAAGGGACAGCAGCCTGTCCACACACCAGACAGGAAACCCCATCCGTTTGCCCACACTGATGTTTCTCATAGCCTTGTTCTTGTGAATAAGCAGAGTTTCTCCTACTCATGGAAAATCAAGCGTGTGTGAGACCCCACCCAGGCTTCAGGTCACTAAGTGGCAGAGTTGACACTCAGACCTGGAACCAACCCTTTCTTACCCACAACCCTGTAGGTTACTTTGGACACGAGAGGTGTCAGAAAAGAGACTGATGCACAGCTAACTAGGAAACGGAGACTGCATCCATCATGGATCACAGGCTGACTGAAGCAAAAGGACTGGCTTTTCTTAATTTATAAGACATAGAAGCTAACCTCCAGGTACTTCCAGTCCAAAGCACAATTCTTTTTCTCCTTTTAAGAGAGAACAGTATGGCATAGTTCCAACCTACAGCCTAGAAAGGTGAAGAACAGACAGCCACACCAGCTGCTCAAGGCACCTGCTTCCAATGATCTTCCTCGCACAATTAATGTCGGACAATGAAGATCTTACGTAAGCACTTACCCATCCTCATCTCTGGTAGCACATCTTATTTTGTCTGAGCTGCCAACTGTATCTTATGCCCCCTCAATTATACTGGATTTATTTTAGGCAAAGTATGAAATAATGCAAACATCATATCAAATACTGCAGTGCAGTAATATTTCTTTTTTAAACACTTTAACAACATATTTTCTTTTTCCTTTTTTTTTTTTTTTTTTCTTTTTGTAGGATGAAACTGCAGGCAACCCCATGTCAGCAGCCAAATTAAAACAAACAAGTCTTTCTGAGTGAAAGGTGCTCTTTCTCGAGACTCAGCCTCACTCATTAACTCCAGATTCTTCAGCTTTTGGGAGACGCAGGATGACAGTTTTTAGAGGAAGCCTGATTTTTATTTATATACATCTATAAATAAAGACTTCATACTCTAACACAAGTGACTCCATTGCATGATAGATGTTCTGTCTTTTGAAGAGAAACAGTCAGGATAAGGGCAGGGACTAGTATGGATTCTTTTCTTTCCTAACTCCAACTCAAAAATGCATTTTCCCTTATCACACCTAGCAGCGGAGAAGAGGGCTGCATCTGTCAGGTGCCTCTTACTGCCAGAACCACAACCTGCCTTCTCCAGTGAGAGAGAGGTCCGTCAGACAGCAGACAGCGATGCAGAGATACCATCAGGAAGGAAAGGAAGGAGAGGAGCTTTGCAAAAGTGGGAATTTGCTCTTTGTAATTAAAAGTAGCATGAATTCCACACTGGCTCAAAGCAGCTTTCCATCTAAGCCAGAAGTAAGGAAAAAGGGAACAAAGTATATGGTTATATATGTTCACTGCTGAAAGATTGCAGAAATACACCGTCATGAGAGTTATAAAATACAATCACACAGAAAAACAGAGGGGTGAATAGTTTGTGTAAGGTCACACCATGTAAACAGAAGATATCAAGAAGGGAAAAGGGGATGGAGAGGGGGATCCACATGAACTTGGATCTATTAGGGCTAAAGAACCGAGGTTTCCTGGCTAATAGCAATGACTTGAACTATTTAACCAGGGACAGGCCTTTTGAAAAAGTTATGCCCTTGAAGTTATTTACACAACAGCTGGGAGTCTTGATCTTGCCTGCCCTGCATCTTCTCTCCTCCAGCTGCAAAGCCTTTTATATCCTCAGTAGTTCTTCCCCATCACAAACACTGAACGAGCCCTGGTCGAAAGCAAGACAGAAACGTAGAACCCAGGAGAAGACGAGACCTGAGGCAATTGATTTAGGGCCCTGCTCACTGTTTCCTTTAGCACACTTCCCCTGGTTCTGAGCAGTCCAATGTGCTTCTGAGGGAGCACTGAGTGGTTGACGTGTTGGGGGGGCCAGGAGAAGATGGTAACAAGTGGTTGTTCCTTTTACCTTGGCTATAAATCTGAGTACAACACAGCGCACTGCATCAATTCCAAACAAGTGCAGGCAGATATACAGCAGGCTGCTTGCCCTGAGCAAGCCATAGAGCAAATTAAAAATAAGACTGTCTAGCAAGAGGTAAAAATACTCAAATCTGTTGCAAGTCCAAGTCCAGATTTAAGGAGGTCTGAATTCTCCTAGTTCTAGAAAAACATTACTAGCATGACAGAGTAAGCCTGCCCACAGATCCCAACCAGCCTGATAGCAGACACAGATTACAGCCGTTTACATAAGCATTTTTAAGGAGCAGTGTGGTGGAAGAAGGCTATTCACCAGAAGGAAAAACTAATTTTCAAATCAGCTTGAATTGACTCTTCAATACAGATAACGTGGTACCTATATCTTGGTGGATTTTAGGGGGAAGAGAAAGAAATTCTGAGGAAGTTCAGTTTCCCCTATCTGAACTGTCCAGGAATGTATACCTTACAGGAGGAGATATGGTCACCGATGCCATGCCTGCTTTTCTCTAACTCCAGCAGATCTGGTAATGGATTACAAAAATCTAAGGGTTGTTTCATTGCATGGTTAGTGTTAAAATACTATGTTATGACAGACTTCTAGGAGGAAAGTTGAGGATTGACAGCAACTCCCCTAGTTCTCTGAAAGGATTCATTCCACGAAGAACCACTAAGCCAGCTGATGCCAGAAAATACAAACCACACAGACCTTGAAGCCTCCCTTTCTGCCACAGGGACTGGAGCTTAGCACTGCCCAAACAGCGAGATCAGGAGTGTGAACTGAGAGACTCACTAAAGAGAGCATTTGTCTCTTTTTGTAGGATGTTTTTTCTCAGGTCTCTCTGGAGTTCCCTAGTAGGGAAGGCAGATGTACTCAATGCTGAAATTATGTAGCCATCAGCATTCACCAGGAATCATTTGGCATCAATCACATGAGATTTTTTTTTTTTTTTTTCTTTCCTCAAGCTGAAAGTACACTGTTTTTCGTATGCAGGACTGTTTGACTATGTCTGGCTGGCTTGATCAGCAGGAGGAATGAAAGCAGGATGGCTGAACAAGTACCAAAATATCACTCAAAACCACTAGCATTTACAGTTCAATCTATGATGATTTATTTAACAAACTTCCGTTGTGAAGATTCAATTGTGCTTTCAAAAAAAGAAAGAAAAAAAAAACTAAAAAATTCTGAGTTCACTTATAGAGATGAAAAAAATAAAAAATATAAACAATTCAATACAAACGGTAAACTAGATAGAGGCAGGGATCACTTAGATTGTTTTTTCAAAGCAGTAACTATTATGACTGTTACCTCTGAGAATTAAACAGAGCAGGCTCTCCAGTGTTTCGACCTCTAGTAGGTCATGTTCACAAGTCAGTGACTGTAAGAGTCAAGCTGGCATTCCCTCTGCCCACAACAATAGATCCAATTACTTCAACCAACACGCATTAAAAAGCAAATCCAGCACATAAAGCTCTTATTGCTTTGTTAATTCAAATACATAGATCTGCAGATATAAAGATGAGAGAACAGCACCCTTGCCACTTCCCTATGCTATACATGCTCTGATTTCTTAACTTTCCTTACACATTTTGTTTTCTTAATCATCAATCTATGTTGGTTTTTGTTTTTGTTTTTGTTGGGGGGGGAGGTGTGTTGTTTTGTTTCGTTTTTCTCTTGGGGTATGCCTGTTTGGAGACACTTCACCCTAACTCAAACTAAAACAGGGCTGAATAAATTGATTCAATAACTATTTGTTTTGTGAATGCCGCTCTCCCCACCATCATTCACTGGAATTTTTCAGACTTGGCTAGCATAAAACACCATTTGTTCTTCTGTCAATTACAGATGCACAGATTCAGGTGCCCAGTAAAAAAAACAAACTCAAGCTTCGTACTTATTACTCCACGACCCTTCTTAATTTGCTAAATAACCTGGAAGTTCAAATAATTCATTTAGAGGAAAAACAAGAAACACAAACTTTCAGTAGTAGACTGCTGAAGCCAATAAGTTAGAGTGCCACTACCAGTTCAGGATTTATAGAACATTATAACAAGGAAAGTAAAAAAAAAAAAAAAAAAAATCAAGCAATATCTACCAAGCACCCCAGCTCCAGGTACACTGGAGGAACTGACTCTGATTGTGATTAAATCTCAGTGACGATAACTTCACAAGTACTCACCTTCCTTTCCCCTGTCCAGCTGTATGGTGATGGGGTTTGCCTTCCTTCCTGGAAGCCCTGGAGACCACCAAACCTGGTGCCTTTGTGGAGTTCCATGCTTGCATCTCAGCTGCTACACCGCCCAAGTATGCCAGTGCTGGGTTGCTGTCACACAACACAGGGAAAATGTTGCCACCAAAAAAACCCTCTATTATCAGCCTTAGGAGAAGGTAGTACACAGAAGGTATAGAAGGTAATACACAGCCTTCTCCAACAGCCCACATTTTTCTTCCAGGCAGACAGAAGTCTGCTTGATAGCTTCAAAGTGACTGTCAAACTCCGAAGTGCCATGACAAGCGCGTACTCACAGAGGAAGGGGAGCTGAACGGATCTGAAGGTGAGTCCGATACAAGGTCCAACATGACAGTTAACGGGGAGGCTATTTAACACCTACTTTGTGAACGTGTCTGTTTCCTTTAAATAAAGTGGTTTTAGAAGAGACAAACTAAAAATACCTACTGAGAGTAGACAAAACTAACTGTGGAAGTGATACCGCACAAACAAAATGCAATGTTGCCATTTTTGCAGGGTTGCTAATTATGGATTATTAAGGACATTCTACAGTGACCTATTAATACAGCTAGAGCCCTTTGTTGCCCTATTATCAATAACAAATGGGAACTTTCAGTACTATTTTGGGAAGTGACCTTTCTACACAGCATTGTAGTGCAGCAAGAGCCAGGAACCTCCCAAGCTGTAATTCCAGCTCCACCATTGACTTGTTGTGTGGTAAGGGAAAGCTGGTTTAACCTCTCAGTGGCTGTTTCTTTTTCTGTAAAGCTGTAGTGACACTCGCCTACTCAAAGCACAGTGTTCTACTGAGTTCAAATATTTGAGCAGAGCTTTGAGGAAGCTAAATGCTAGATCAGTGTGACACTGCTGCAGCTGCTTAAGGATCTTAACGTGGCAGAAATTCAGCTGCAGCTGGAAGAACATAACTGAGCACAGCTACAGGAGTCCCTTTCCACAGGTGAGAATCTATAGCCACCAGTTTTAGGCTACAAGTCACCACCTAGTAACATTTAACTTGTCAGGGATTTCAGTTACAGAGTTTCTCAACACACAAGAAAAATGACCTGGTATTTGTTCCCAGCTATGTGCCCGCAGAATTTGGGGTAATGTTAACAACGTGCATAATGGTAAAAGATACCATTATGCAAGTTAACATTACAAACTTGTTAACTTGCATAATGGTAAAAGATACACCTAAAATAACAGCATGCAGAGACCATAGGATGAAAATTACTGGGATGAGCAGAACACACAGTGGATACTCAGTTTATGCAGTGTGGTACATTTCAAAGGTCAAAAAAAAAATGGTTGGGTTATAGGAAGTTACAGAGATTAAAAAAATAGTACTGAGATTGTAACAACACCAGCTCTTTCTCTCTCACTCTCTCTAAATAAATAAAAGTCACAACTAAATGAAGTCATGCTGGAAACATGAATTATTTAATTTGCTTTGGCAGGCTACTCCTAGGCTTAATCCCCTCAAATTGTGGTAAAAGGTGGGAAGCAATTCAATCCATTCCCAAATTACAGGAATGTGCATAAACACACAGTAAAACTACAGGAAGGCTGTACTCCCAACTTAGAAAAATTCACTCACTTAGCTCTTTTCCAACGTGCAGGGATCAAATTATTTTCAACATCTCACTTCTCTCCTGCCTCACTATAAAAGAAAAGGCTAGATACCGATAGAGTATTTCAGAGCTGTCTAACAAATTCCTTTCAGAAATTCACCAACAGCTTCCAAATAAAACCAACTTCGTGGCTCGATATCCATCCCACTGAAGGAAATTCCATTTCAATTTCTTTGCAATTAACAGCACAGCTCATATCCCCAAATCTGTGTCCCGGATCCAACAATTGTTTAGGAATGGAGTTCCACAGAATGGAGGATTTAACCCGAAAGCCCTGGTACCACATCCACATTTATGTGAGGAAGTTCCCAGGCTGAACACTGTTCTTTGATCATGGTGATCTTCTAATGCCCTCAAAAAATCTTTAGCTATTATTCAAAAGCACTTTATTTTACAGACAGACAGCAATATATCTGACACACTTTTAAGCATGACAGGGTTCAAGTTTTATAAGAATTAAATTATAGCAGTTACTGAAATCTATGTTTGAATTTAATATTTAATATGTCTCTACTGACAGATTGCATTTACTGATTTCAATTAACAGTGCCCAGAGATACCTTATCCATGTTTGTAGACTTGAGCTAAGGCAAAATTTCCAGATCTGGGCTACGGATCCATGGATATATAGAAAACAAAGGATAGGAATAGACATTAGCTTGCCAGTTACTGGGCATAACACTTCGGAGAGAAAGAGGAGCATTTCCTCTACTGGGCAGAAAGCTCTGACTTGTGTGAAACACCCTGCTGGGAACACCCAGGCCCTGAGAGTCACTTTCGCTTCCACAATTTATTCAAGCAACATTTTGGAATTAATTTTCTTTTAGATGAAAACTTCATTAAAAAATAAAAACAAATTCTATCAGTAGTCCAAGATAAGTTGGCCGAGAAGTCAGGCAGTTGCTCAGGAAGTTTACCAAGTGATCACGGCAGACCCTGACTTGAAGCAAAAGCATCTCTCGGGTGGCGTGAACCTGCGGAGGAGCTGCCACCCCGGATGCAGCAGGAGCACGGCAGGGCTGAGCGCTGCTGTACAGCACCATCTAAGGGCTCACTGCAAATACTGCAGCTGAGACGAGAAGGCTGCAGCTGTTCCCAGAGAGCTTTCAGGTTCCCTGTCACATTGTGTGCCCTTTAGCTCTCCCGTTAGAAAGCTTCCTAACCAATTTTGTTTTCTCCGTAAATCACTGTCACTGATTCATCAAGAAGAACCTAGTAAATGAAGTTACTGCGAATTTGGCTGAGAAATAAAATTAAACAGATCTACCCCTGACATTTCTAGCAATTTGTTTGTCTCTGCTGCAATTTCTTGGTATGCAAACAAGGTGTTTACTACAAAAACTCCAGATCTATAAAACTAAAAACCCAGAAAAGCCTTATTCTATCCAGCTTGTCAATAATTAAAATCTGCATTTTGTCTTTTCAGTGCGATATCATTTTTCTTTGTAAGTCTTTTTCTTGTGTAAGTCTTGTTTGTAAAAATCTTTCCTTTTTGGTGATTTTACGATGAAATTTACATGAGAAAACACCACATTAACTTCAGGATCCACTTACTCCAGTCTTACTCTCAAGCAGCAGCCAATAAAGAAAAAAATTAGGAAACCAGAACCATTCAAACTGTCCCACAGAAATGTCCTTGCACTTTAGCTGCTTAGTAAGGAAAACACGTTCAAAACATTAGATGAGAGAGATCCAGATTAGATTCATTTACAGGATCTGTGCCTGTCTCCAGAGCAATGTTTTCTAAGATGAAAGAGTTGGCAGTGGACCAAACAAGATTATTTTAATTACTCCAGTTCCCCTTTGAAATTTCCTGTCTCATTGCCCATGAATTTGCTACCTCGAAAGTGGAAAACTGACTCACTAATGGGACAAAACTCAGACAGCTTGCATTCTAGGACCCCTGTTCAATCACACTGAGGCACGTGCTCAGATGCCACCCTTCCTGACGTGAGGATGTAGAAAAATGGTACCATTTCCAATAGGAGCAAATGCACAGGCAGGAATTGTGTGGAGTGGAAATGGGTGTGGGGAGCAGTGGCTGAAGCTAAACTAAAAGCCACGTGCATCCTGCAAGAGATGAAACGGAGCCTTCCCTCTTCGAAACGTTGCAATTCAGAAAAACTGTTTAATCTTGGTACAGAAATAAAGCATACAGTGGCTTTTTTTGCTGCCATCAGCAGAGCATCTGACATGACAGCCTGGGGACTAGCTCAGCTCCTTTTCCCCCGTAAGTTGCAGAATACGTCTTAGTGCAGTTGACTCATCTCTAAACTTTTCAATCTCCCCACCTTCCCAGGATGGTGCCCGTTTTCTTCAAAGACTTGATGTGAGAGAGAGAGAGAGAGAGAGAGAGAGAGAGAGAAAGAAGACTAAAGGGCAAAGGTAATGAAGGGGTCAAGAAGAGATGGTTTGCCACAAATGCAGACACTGAACAGCGGTTTCACTTCAGAAATCCTTGTCTTCTGCTGGTGAGCTCTGTCCGTGCCAAGGTTCACCAAGGTCACAGGAAAAGAAAAGGTTGCACTTCTGTTGATCACTGCTGCTAAGCAACAAGTCATAAGAACTAACATTACGCTTGTCTTCCACCACTTGCAATTAGAAAGCTACAAACAGGATCTTTGTGTCATAGATTCAGGACTGAGAGAAACTTTTAGCAGTGTGACTCTGTAATGCTATGAGCCACACAATCAGAGAGACAATCTTCTCGTTAAATCTACATATCCTCAGCCATCACCACCAGCCACAGTGCAGGTCAGCTCAGTACTCGGAATCTTTAGGTCTAAGTTTCTTTCAGTAGAAGAAGCAAAACAAAAATAACGTTATTCATAATTAGGGATTATCTCAATAATTTTTAAAAGTAATAATTTAAATAATTGAAACTTTTTTTTTTTTTTTTACAATACTCTACTAGTGAAAGACATCTAAACATAACAGACACAGAAAGTAACTAATATATGGCATGTAAGTCAATTTGCCATAGTATTTTAAGGAGAAATACAGGAAATTCATCATGAAGGGAAAGTGCCAAAAAAGAAGTGCATTCTGAGTAGTAAAGCTTTTGCTTTTTGCTACAGGTGAACAATCATGTACTTAAACTACAAGTACTTCTGAATACATTAACTTTTCCACCCCTAGAGCATGATTACAAACAAAATCACCTAATTCCAAAGTACAACTGTCTACATTATTAAAGTAGTCGCCCTCAACAAACAAATCTAAAAGACAGGAAAGGGAATTGAATTTATCTTTTCTTTAAACCTCACACAGCAAACACTACGTATCACATCAATTTGTGAGAATTGCCAGTGAAACATCTGAGATAATTCTTATGTTCTCATGAGAGGAAAATAGTAGACATCCTTCTTGCTGCTCCATAATACATCATCTCCGTTGACTACGATGAATGTCAGCTCTTCTTTTCGTCGTTTATCAGATGAACCATACCTAGGTACGGCAGCAGGGAACAGAATATGCCTATCGTACATCCATTTTAAAAATGCACTGTAATTGCTTATGAATTTTTCCATTTGAAAAAAAGAAAAGAAATTGTTCTCAATCCACAAATTTTGTTAATGTTCTAATACAGCAGAAGTGGGGGAGGGCTTATTTGTAAATCAACTGTAAGGAGTATGACCACTGAGTATCTGATCTACTTTTTACAAGAGGAATCCTGTTACTAGTTAAACCGTACACTGTAGATTGTTCAAATTGTACATTCCAGGGGAACATATACTGATTTTGCTTTACATGCATGTTTTATCTACCCCCTATTCAATCATGTCTCAAATGATACCTACTTTAGAACATCCAGAAAAAATGGTGTTGGAACCACTAAGCTCCGTAAAAACATTTCTCATTTTAACTGATGGATAATATTACTTCTTGACTGTGCATCCAAGGGGGGAACAACAGAACAATGAGCAAGAAAAAGTAAAGAAGAAGTAAGTATATTTACACCAGAACAGTTGCTTTAAGAAAGAAAACTTTAGGAAGGAAGCTGCATAAGGTTAATTAAAAAGAAAAAAGTTAACGCGTATGCTTTAGCTTTGCTCAACACCCCTCCCCAAAAAATCTCAAAACCCACAGAAAGACATGTAATACACTGCAGATTCATAAATAAGCAACATACATGAGGAAAACAGAAAGAGCGAGCAAGCATATGTAACAGGAAGCAATGAATTTACAGAAAGGTGAAGGCAGATTAGCTATCAAGGAACAGTTTTCTACTACTTAAAGCAGGACATTACTGCAGAACAGTAGTCAAGAAGGGGTCACTGTGTCCTGTCACTGAAGACAGAGAGATTAGATATGAAAGGAGTAAGTCACACTGAGAGCATGAACTTGCTAAGAGCATTTTTTCAACCTTAAGTAACGTGGCCGTAAATATACATGGGGCTCAGAGTAAAGACTACTGAACTGTAACCCTTATACTCTACTGACCTGTTTCAGAGTCCTGGGTAAATCACTTGATCTCACCACACTTGTTTTTCCAGCTGTGAAACAGCAGCAACATCTATTATACAGGGACCTGGGGAAAAGTTTCACACTTACATACAACTGCAAGATTTCACAGGACACAACAGTTTGTGCATCTGGAAAGTTTGTTCCTCACCTCCCGTATCAATTTGTCTAACAGTTCATCACATCTCTAGCTACAGTCTTGTTATTATTTTCTCATACAGTTATTTTCTTATACTGCTTTGCAGTAGCTGTGGTTTTAAATGTTAATGTGAAAGAAATTTAACTCTAGAAACTAGAGAATATGTCAACATCCTACTCAACAGATTTGTTTACTTTTTTTTTTTTTTTTTTCAGAAGCCTGTTTACTTGAGTGACAATGTTTTAGTGCATTTTACCCCGTCTAATCCCCCAGAGTTAGAAGTGATGAGCTGCAAATGCCACTTCCCATGTTGGGAAATACTGAATCGTTTACTAAATTCTAGCCTACTAGCTCAAGCTATGCAGAGTCCTTCTGAAGACAATGCACTTCCCCATTTTGTTTATGTCAGTGAGGACATAAACGAAACTGCACAACTAATTGAACAGTTGGCTTCAAAACATTCTGTGGCAATATTCTATCAGCTAGAAAAAAAAGTTGATTCTTACATGTGAGGCTCAGCTCATAGTTCACACAGTGCAGCTTTTCAGTTTTGTAGGGGAATCACTGAAAACAAAGCAGGGACCGTCATTTATCATGCCATTTCTGGAGACCCTTTTTGGTATAAGGCATTTTTCTGTCTACTGAAGCATGAAACACAAACAAACACATAAAGAAGGCAAATGTAATTTTCATTCAATGCTCTCCTTTAGGAGCAAAATGCAGCTGAATGAAAAGTAGAACTTATTTAAACCACTGTACTATCTTCTAGGAGTTCGTTAGTAAATTAGCTCTACTCCAAGAGAAGCAACAAAATGAGACGATGATAATGCCATAGCTTGAGTAGATAGACAGATCTCGGTCCAGAAAACAAATCCTGAAGTGGTAAAACGTATTCTGCTAGAACAGCCTCTATTCAAACAAACCCAGAGGTTCTATTTTATTTGCATGATGGCTGCCATATAGCAGACAAGGAAAAAAGCAGTCCCTGACAACAGAAAAAGAAATGACAATAGTGAAGACTAGATCTAGCAGATAAGTGCAAATTAGGTCATCTTAAAAACTGTCACCTGAAATAAATGGACTACCAAAAAGTTGAGAACTTACCAGTTAAAAAGCTGCTGCTCTCATCAATTCATTTTCCATCCGTCTTTCCTCTACTAGGTACCACCAAAATACAGTTAATTTTTAAATCTAAGAGGATGAAAGAAATCACTTTAGGTTCGGGGTACTCTTTGTCATATTCATTAGAGACCTAAACTGTTTTTATATAGAAAAGAAACATTTTTTTCCACAACACAGCAAGGCAATAATCAGATCCCTTTGCTTCTGGCACCCCCTAAACACTTCTGCAGGTACTTTTAAGTAACTGATTACAGGAATCTTAAATTACTCATTTGCGATGTAAAGTTTAAGAAACAGGAATACGGGGGTGGGGGAGGTTGACAGTCTGTGTAGTGGAAACCACTAATACCAGCTACACTGGTGCCAAATTTCTTTAAAAAGAAATGCCTCAGCTCCACATCCTGCAAAACAACACAACACACTTTGTTAGTATTGCACTGCAAATATATGAAGAGATCCTTGCTATAAATTATGAAGTATTTTTACTTTACACTGCAGTTTACATTTTACTTCTTGGTCATGCTTCGTATTCGCAGAGCGACAATACAGAGAATTTTATTTATGGACAACAATACAGAAACCGTCCTACAATAGGAGAAATAACTGAAATGCTAGCACTGAGTATGAAGGCTTTTTCTGTATTTAATTGATGCCACTTTGACAAACCAAAGGAAAAAAATGCTCAGCATTTTCAACACTCATTCATCTTTTCTGATAGTTGCTAAATTATACCTACACTGGAATGAAAATTCTGAAGCACAGAGGTCTTCCACAAAAAATTAGACTTTGCTGGGGACACAATATAACAACCGGTGCTAAGGGAAGAGAAAAAAAAAACTGTCCCTGGGGGAAAAAAATGAAGGCAAAAAGAAAGAGGATCAAATTACACAGATTCATTGCTACCCTGGAATTGCCTGAACAATTCAGACACAGGTTGCCAGAACTCAAATGCTGTGTGAAACACATACTACTTTGGAATTCAAATAGGTAAAACTGAGCTTAAATAAGGAATGAAAGTCATCATCCCATTTAGTACATGTACAGAAAATCAAGATTATAAAAATCATCACTAGCAATATGTAAATTTATGTAAGCAACAATAGTCATAAAATCTCCTGCTTTTTACTGCTTTTCTGTCAAGTCTCCAGAAATCACCACTTTTCCATGTTACTCTTCATATTTAATAGGTACCAAATGAACCCTGCTTTCTAGTTCATGGATTAAGAAAACGACACCTCCAGACATGTTCTCAAGGGAAAAGGGGAAGAAAATATGTACTTTTGGTCCTAAGTAGCCACGTTTTCTACAAGATAGGAAAAACCTGCCGGGCATTTTGTTTGAAGCTGAAAAAGTTACTTTAGTCAGATCAGAACCTCAAATCATTATTACTAAAAAGTAATAGAGTAAATCAATTACTCTAGTACAAAACCAATTGCAATTAAAACATTGTAGATAGCACTGGTTCCATCTGACGTCTGTATTTTAAAAAGTCTAATTAAACTTTGGTTTTTTATTAAAATGTCTATTTAGAATCTGGGTTGGTTTACATTCCCTTCTCCCAGCACATAGTACAGTAACTCCCAACCAGTTATCAAGCACTATGCTCTATTTATACGCACACAATTTATTTAAAACTAAGACAGTGTCAGGTTCTATCAGGGAAGCCCACTGTTCTTGCAGTCACTAAAGGTGAGGAAGGAAAAGGCAACAGCTGATACTGTACCAGAATGGAAAGCTGCACTGCCAATCAGCTCTGAGATGGTTCCACAATGAGACTCTACAACACCAAACTTTTCTCAAAACCAGCCCTTTTGACACAGGCACACATTTGTGACCAGTAAATCCATGGTGTGTACAGATGGGAGACTCAGAAATGTGCTTCTGTCCAAATATAATCTGTAACAGTCTCTGAGTCTGTTTGCATTTGTCACAATCTTTGCATATACAGGGTCCTACAGTATTTTGTGCCCAAATATTTTTTCACCTTTTTTTTTTGGCAGATTACTCGATATGCATCCCATTAATGTCTGTTGTAGCAAAACAATTGAATCCACACATAGAAAAACTGTATTTAATGTTTATGTTTACATGAAGAATGTAGCAAGAACACAGTATACTACAGTGTTTAGAGACCATCTTTGAATGCTTTCAGCAGCAGGTCAGCTGCCAGCCCAGGAGACAAGACACCACTAAGAACTTTTTCTTCTAAAAGTGGAATCTTATCCTTGACTGCCAAGTGACTCCGGAAATGTTCCAACATATTTTCTTGGATGAGATTCCACATCCACACTTTCTGCTGTTTCCGTCGTTTGGCAAGCAGCTCACCACTCGTGAGCACGAGGTCACGGAATTCTGTCATTTTATCCCACATATCTGAGATACCTTCTCCAGTTTTGGCAGAGATACGCATTACCTGTTGGATTCAGAAGAATTTTTAAAGCCAAATAATTACTGGGCTTAAGGGTTAAATTACTGAATCAAGTAGATTGAGTGAAAATTAGGAAATGTGGAAGGCAAGCTTGATTCAATACACTCACCCAATGCTGCTCCAAGGAGTTTTGTGCCACTCACACTTTTTTCCATAAAGAATAAGAAAAAAAAATAAACTCAAAATTGGGATTCTACCAACTATAAGCAGACCTTGAGATCCACAGTATTTGCGATAAATAGGGTTTGTCCAACTGCTTGTGTAACTAGTGAGAATCATTTTAAATGAGACCCTTAGCTAAAATGTACAGTGTTGCTATTTTACTTAAACATAGATTTAATTATCAATTCAGGCAGACACACTCTGATAGCTACCCTTTTGCACTTAAAATATTCCAGAAAGGAGGTATTGAAACTTCTTTTTGCATATGTTTTCCAGAGTAAGAATTCATTTTACCGAAGTATTTCAGGCATCCAACTTCATCTTTAAAATGGAACTGCCTAAAAAAAACCAAAAACAAGCAAACAAAAAACCCTCTCTTTCTCTTTCTCTCCCCAGCCTAACGGATAAAGTCCTCATCACTGAAACAGAGACAGATTTCTGACAACCTCACTGATCTCAAACAGGTGTTTTGGGTCACATTTATCAGGCTGAACAAATAGGTATCCAGATGTATCAGTTGCCATTAAACAGTGAGGAACTAAACACACAGGCTGCTGAAAAGCAAAGAAACGTATGCCACCTATATGAATGTTAAACAATAAACAATCAATATCTAACAGTGTAAAAAAGCTAAACAACCAAACTAATTTTTTTATAAAAGAGCTCAAGGAGTCTAAAACAGCTAGATGAGACAATAACAGTCCCAACTCATCCAGCACATTTTCTGTGAAAACAACAACAACAAAAAAAAAACACCATCAAGAATACCATAGGGAAGTACACACACCTTTGGTCTCCAAACCTTTGAACGCTTGCGAAGCAGCTTCATAGCACTAACATATTCAGCTTGTATTCTCCGCGCAGGCACAATTAAATCACCATCAGCTTTATTTATAGCTACTAGATCTGCCATCTCAATTATACCCCGTTTGATACCCTGAACAGAACATGGAGAGAAATTATGAATATCCAGAATAATTGACACACTGATTTCATCACTGAAAGCAGGTCAGGAAAGCTTTGTTATTTTCTGATGGCTCCTGCTGGTGGAAGGATAGGCATGCTAGTCACGCAGCAGTAGTACCAGTGGCCTCTGTCATCACCATTTATTACTCTGCTTTGACACTGGGACATTGAATACGGATATCAGAGTTTACACGAGAACCTATTTTATGCATAGAGACTTAAGTTTAAACATGACCAAGTTTACAAAATTAATTATATTGATTTGTTTTCCTCAAAACCACTCCCAGTATCATACGTAACTAATAAACAGGTCACAATAACACTCCCTGATACTACTCAGAGAGTATCAAAATCTTACATCCCAGTAATTCCAAGATCTGGAAAAAAAAAATCAGATCCCGACTATGCAATACGTTGATAAGACATTGAAAAGACTCCAATAGCAACTATGTAATTTACAAAATACTATTGATATGGACTTCTTGCACAGAGACGTACTACTTGGATTTAAATTTCTCCTAGTCCTAGGTAGTATAATTACAAAGAGAAACTAAACAATACCTGTAATTCATCTCCACCTGCAGGTGGCAGCAGTAATATAAACATATCGACCATATCAGCCACAGCAAATTCTGACTGTCCCACACCTGAAAAATTAAACCCAGAGTTCACTGTTTACAGCAATCTTTCACAGTCACATTTATGACAATGCTAATATCAGATCATAGTATTGCACTACCTTTCTGATTTGAATAAAACCCACTAATCACAGAATGGTTTGGGTTGGAATGGACCTTAAAGCCCATCCAGTTCCAACCCCCTGCCATGGGCAGGGACACCTCACACCAGACCAGGTTGCTCAAAGCCTCATCTAACCTGGCCTTGAACACCTCCAGGGATGGGGCATCCACAGCTTCTCTGAGCAACCTATTCCAGTGCCTCACCAGCAATAAACAAACACAACAGGGAACATGCCATTCCAGTGTTTTTACAAAATATAAAGGCCTAGAAATTTGACAGAACAGGCACGCATTTTTACCCAGTGACCGTGCAAGAAAGCATGAGCAAAATCCAAAATGAAAGCAGACAAAGTATGCAGTTAGCGACACACCTGATTTAGGTGTCACAGCAGCATAACTGAAAGAAAACCCTAAGCACATACCTACTGTTTCCACAAGAACAACATCGTAGCCTCCTCCTTCACAGAGCAGAATGGCTTCATTCGTGGTCCTTGTTACACCTCCTAACGTCCCTCTGGTTGGAGATGGTCTGATGTATGCATTCATGTCTCTTGACAACTCAGTCATCCGTGTTTTATCACCCAACAGAGAACCTTAAACATTTACTATTAAATTATTTCAAACGTGCCAAACAGCTAGACTTTGCTTCCCTGCTCCCTGCCCCCACCAAAACGAATGAGAAAAAGGTAGATCTCTTGGAATAAAGAAGTCATAAAACAATATTCCAATAATAGTTGTTCAAGACTTTGCTCTGGACTAGGAAATTCCTGTCTGGCTGGAAAGGCCTGACAAGTGGACCTTACTGCTACCAAATATGAAGAATTTGATCTAGGTCAGAATGGATTCCACACTTCCTGAACAGCTCTTTTTTAAGAGCTATTAATTAATATTTGCTGTTTCTTTCCAAAGAGACAAATCTTTACCTTAAGATTTTGTTGTTGATTTTTGTTTGTTTTTAAGAAAACTTAGATACATTCCTGCCTTCCTATTATTCATACAAACTTTACATCAAATTTATTGAGATCTACATATATAAAGCACATTCAAAAAGACAAAAGATGCTCAATTCATATAACTGGTACGGTCTTGGCACCACATTTTGCTATTCTACTCAGGCGTCTTGAATGTATACATACAAGAATATACTGTTTCTTAACTCTAAGTCCTTGCAGTGCTTAAATTTGTTTTTCAAAATAGTTACTTTGCAGCATCTTCTACGATGGTGTAGATACTGGAAAAAGGAATGATGTTCGCTGACAGCTGCCCATTAGAAAAGGATCAAAATCAAGGTTCTATTATTTACGTCACAGATATCATTAATCAAGCCTGGTCAGCCTAGAATTTCCCTAAAAGTTTGAGAGTGGCACATTACAGCCACACAACTTTGAGGAATCTCAAATTTAAAAAAAATCAGCAGGCCATGCTACAAGTCAGACTAATGGTCAGTGACAATGCAGCAGGAAACCATGACACTGATATAGTCAACAAAAAACTAGAAATTCTTGTAGAGAATTAATGAATATTCTATACTCCAACCTGACAGATACATTTGAATTGCAGCATCTTCTAAATAGTTTTAAATTAGCATTTATGTCCTGCTCAGTGATCAGCACTGTCACTTCCGAAATTTAAGTAGAAATGAAAGCTCTTCTCCTTCATTGACACTGCATTAAGTAAGTTAATAAAATTAGAGAGAAAACAGTGGCTTTGCAAAGTTTCAGACAAAAAAAAATGTTAAACAGCATTCAAACATTGGAAAGGAATAAACTTGACAAAATGAGGGCATTGATACATAATTCTCAATTTCATAATGTGTGGGGAGAAAATATGAAAAAGTGATACAATATCAGTTTTGTAATAATTTCATATGGCCCAAAATTTTCTTCCATTTGCCCCAATGAGACACTCTTACATTTGACAAGGTATTAGAAACCTGCCTGAAACATTAAGTCCTACTTACCACCGCTTGTACTAGAAGAAGGATCTACAGCCAACACCGACACTTTGTGTCCTCTTTCTGTAAGCATTTTCCCAAAGCACTCTATGAAAGTTGATTTCCCAGCACCAGGAGGACCAGACAACCCTAATAATCACATTAGGAATAGAAAAGATCTTGTTAATTAAATAAATTATACATCATGTGAACACTTGATAGTTAAGTTGATAATTCCTATTTTAGCACAAGATCACAAAAAAAGCACTCCAATGAGCAATTGTAATTGACTTGAAACACAACACCATGGTTCACCCAAGACAGCAGTGCTCACTTCACCACCCCTCATCCTACCCATACCATCTGGTTTATCCTTATTTCCTCTCCTCTAAAGAAATTTATCTATGCTAGTTTATATTACAAAGTTTTAAATTGTAATATCCTAAAACTATATTTTTCAGATTTATACAAGAGACACTTTAGGAGTATAAGCCCTTACCCTAAGTGGCTAATATTTCAAAAAATGGTCAATTTACTTCCATTTCAAAGCATATAAAGAAGGATTAGTCTGAAAACCTGCACTAGGTATTTCTCATTCCCATGCCCAAGTTCTTGTTCTTAGTACCTCTGTACACACATGAGGGAGACCGAGTTTACTTACTCCAGCTCTTGGCAAGGGAAGAACATTTTACAATTTCCAAGAGAGCCAGGTTCAACTCTCCTCAGTCAAAAAGTAGGCTGCTTTAAAGTAACACCATAAAACAGGAAGGTACATATTCTTCCTTTCATGGATTAATGAAAGGACTCAGAATGCACTCAAGAAAACACTCACTTCAGGAAAAGAACGTGTCTGCTTAACTACATCCTTCCCTATCTAAGCGTAGATGATAGCTGTAACAATCAGTTAACTACCTAACATTTCATCTTGTTATACATATTAAAAACAAACAAACAGCACAACAACCAATGTCCCCCAACCACTCAAGAAGCTTCAATTATATCTTGATTTTTTTCAGTAACATTTTCCAGCCCAAGCCATAACTCTTCCATACAACAGAAGTGATCTAGGTTGGTTACAAATCACAAGAAACCACTGATGAAAGACTATCGACCACAATGTTTAAAGAATAGCAGTAATAATGAAAGGTGAATGCTGTAATTCTGTCAAAGCAACTACTGGACAGACATAAAAGGACTAACCCACTCTAAAGGCAAGTGGTTTTCCTTGATTTAACTTTTCTTGTTCCCTGCGGTAGGATAATACCTTCTGAAGGAGCACCTGGGCTACTTTCTTTTTCCTAGCTTGAGTTGATTCTACAAGTGTAATGGCTTCAGCTAAACAGGCTCTGTGGCCCTGGATGAGTCCATTGTAAAGTCTGTCTATGAGTCTGTTTTCTCTGTCAGAGAGTCCCTCTGCTTGCTGGTCAGGGACAGCTTGGTGACACAGATCTCTCTTCAAACCCTCTGATGAACACATCCATTTTGTATGATACTGGCGCACTGGCGTGAGAGACTCAATGCACGGGAAATCTGATCTGGAAGTGCAGTGAAAGTTCTTGAAATACATTCTTCTAAAGAGATAACAATGAGGAAACCTCAGCAGTACATAGGGGATCTTCATCTTGCTTGGAATTAAACGCTCCAGAGGTATCAGTTCACTTCTGTTTGCATAGACCCTAAGGAGAGAGAGAGAAAAATATCACTTCCTTCAAAGTACTCTAAGTGCTTTTGCAAGAACACAAATGAAACGTGTATGCAGGTGCTGATATTTTATCTAAACGCAGCATTTTAAATGCAAAAGGTGATTCTCTCTTCCCCTTGAAAAACAGAAAAAGACATTATAGAATGTTCATCAGCATGGCGTCACTTTATTATCACACTGAATCATAACAAATGAAGACGATATTCTTATAAAAATGAAATAAAAACATACTTTCAAATACAGGCTGCAACATCCCACAAAAATCCAGCAACAACCCGGAATCCCCAAAACCTAGGACCCAACCAATCAACCCCCTCCACCCCTGGGCTTAACGAATTCAGCCCCCCTCCTACCTCCGCGGACGCCGGGGGTTCAAACCCGCTGCTGGGGACTGGCTCTGCCCTCGGCAGCCTCTCAGCGCCGCCCGCCGCGCTCGCTGCCGCCGCCGGCTCCCGTGGGCCGGGGCTCGCCTCAGACCGCGGCCCCGCCCCGGGGAAGTGACGGCCTCAGGACGAGACGGAACCGCCGGGCACGGCCCGCGGCCGCTGAGGCAGCGCCGCGCGTGCGCCGCAGCGCCCCGCCTTTCCCGCTCCGCCGCGGCCGTTGTAACCGTTAGGCGGCGTCGCGTGAGGGGCTGTGAGGCGTTAACGGACACGGCCGAGGGGCAGCCAATGCAGGCGGGGCCGGCCCTGCTCCTCACGTCCGCACTGTAGAGGAGGGGGGCCTCGGGTTGCTCCCGGTCTCGTGCTGAGACAGGAACAGGTCCTCTGCCCTGTCAGCATAAGGAAGGATGCAGCAACACCTCCTTTAACTCCCCCTTCTGAAATCTTTAAGATGTCAAATTCAAATCTGTGCACGACCATTTAATAGTCCCCCATTTCATTTCAAACAACGGCAAAGAAATAATCCCCAACCATTTATTAAGTCATACTTTATATTTTTCACCAAGTTAAACAACCATGACTTTTTAAATACCCTCCTTATTTTTTTATTTCTCTAAATGTCCTCCTTATTTATTTTTATTTCTCTAGTCATGTTAGCAGCCTGGTGCTGCATCTGTTTGTGTTAAAACCGATGCATTTATTTTTAATAAACAGAAATGCACACCATCTGCTGCTACCTGAACTGTTGCTAGTACCTCACAAGGATGCTAATGCAATTCTGGAAAGAATACTAGAGGTGTCCACAGTCCTGCGAGAGGGACAGTGCAACTGATGGACTATGAAATGTCATAGATTTTGTTCTTAACTTCCAAACGCACAATTTAACATCATTCGTATTCTTCCAGTCCATATGATGATCATACATGGAGAATTGAACAATCCACACTTTCCTTGTCAGAACTGATGAAACGTGGGGTTTTGCATCCTCATCAGCATGTGATGCAGCAGAAAGAGACAGGAATTCCCATTTCAAAATAGCCTTGCGTAGCCTCTCTCTGTAGCTATGCCTTTGTTCATCAGTTACCATGAATCGCTATCATTTCTTCTTTAAACACACTTTCTAAGGCCATTTCAAGCACTGTTCTTAAACCTAGATAGCACATCACCATTAATAACAGCAACAAAGACATTCCGCTATGGTTTCATCAGAGATTGTTGATCCTACATTTCATTCGACTGTGCGTTTTCATCTTGAATGCTTTCATTGCTGACCTTGTTACAAGGACTAGATGAATGGCAATGCAAAACCGCACGTTTCAGCAGCTCTGAAGGGGGAGAGTGGATTGTTCAGTTCTTGGTGCACCATCATCTTGTGGAACAGAATAGTAGGAATTATATTAAATTGTGCATTCAGCAGTTAAGAAAAAGTGTGCTATTTTATATGGTTCATCAGCTGCATTGCCAAGCTGATATGACCATGAGGAAGTCACGTATGTATTTTTCAGTACTTTTCATACAAGAACCATTGTAAGACACTCACACAATGAGGCTCAACTAAGTAAAAGCATAGTTGTGCGAGTCACCTCCCCCTCCACTCAACTCCAATCTTAAACAAGTAAGTTTCTTTTCTCTAAAGACTATAATTTCCAAATGTCAGACTTGACAGAAAGAATTCCTATTGCATTGTAATGGATATACAGGCATACTTTCAGTATACTGGAATAGAGATTGTGCAGCTTTCCCACAATCATGTGCTTTTCTTGCATCTCTGATTTTATATTACTCTGACCTCATCTAAAATAGGCAAAGGACTTCCTTAGAAGCTGTACCATATCCTGAGTCTCCTCGATCTGCATCCTGTCCTACTATAGTGTTTTCATGTTTTCCTTATTGTCACATACAGTAAGAGACCAAACATGCATCTTTTTGGTCTTTACTACACCCAACCCACTGAATTTTGGTCAGCTTAACTGGCTTTCTGCATTCTCACTTCCAACACAAGGAGTTCTGCGGGCTCATGTGTTCCTTTACCCAGTTGTTATTAATTCACACAACATCCTGGCTGAGGTATTCAGGAGAGTCCTTCAGTAGCTTTCAAAGTCACTCAGCCTCATGCTTGCTTCCCTCGTATTTTCTATTTGTTTTTATTTCAAATGCAAGTCGTCTTTCTATTGTGTTCCCCCTGCTTCTTTTCCCCAGAGATGTTAGAAGAATAAAAATGTGTATCCCCTAGTTATCATCACAGTCTGCAACTGATCCGGTCTTAACCTCCTTATTGTAAATCTACCCCAGATGTTTAAGAAAACAGTACTGCTAGTTACTTGTGAAACGGCAGTCTTCATTCTGAGCCAAGTGTTATAAAATATTGCACCATGGAGCAGGGGTGTGTGAGGATACACTAGTCTTTGTGCAGATCTTTTGAACAAAGTGTTCAGTTGAATCACAATCGTTATAATAGAAAAATAGACTTCTGTAACTTCTCACAAGACAAACAGTATTATCATTAACATCTTTGCCATCCGTTAGTGCTTCCTTTCTCTGGCAGCACTCCAGTTTCCACTGCTCTGCTCATCTCCTTAAGAAGTTCTGAAGCAATCCTTGTGCACATTATTATTATAACTACATTATTTAATCCATTCATAGATACAGATACAAGCAGTGTGTTGCAAAAGTACAAAAGTAAGATTCTCTACTATCTAAATGAAAAATATTAAAAGGAAATTACAACAGGACAAATAACTGATGAAATCAAATGAACAGCACCAGCTTGAAACTCACTGGCTTTTTCCCAAATATGTAAAGATGTAATTTTTCTGTATCTAGGAACTACCTCTATTGGCCCTTCCGTCTGTATGTTAAAAGGTCTGGCATGACTACACGTTACTGGTTATGGTTCCAGAATTATGAAATGCACGTCACTTACAAAAAGCAATGACAATTTCTTAAAGACGTGGTTTTATTTCATTACTTCATTCTCCCCCTGTGAGGATGGCGTGGTATTTAAGGCTCTACCATACCCCCAAAATGCTTTCTCCACTATGCCTTATTGCTAAAGAACTTCTCATTCAGGAATACAAATTCAGTGGCAATTCCTATGCTGACTACTCACATTGCACTTGCAGTATAGCACTGGGTCTTTTTTTACTCTCACTCACTCACTCCAATATTTCTCCATTCTGCCTCTAAATACTCCACCCTCATACTTGCAAATGCATGCTTTTGGCTAGTATGATTACAACCAGACTAGTGGTTTTATTGCTATGATAAGTTCAAGAAACAGTCATACTCCTTAGACTACATTAAAAATTTTGGCTGACATAATGTAGATCCAAACTCAGGACCCAAACTCTGTCAGGCTCCCTCCTGCAAACACTACATGCCTGTCCCCCAGCTCCCAGGAACCAGCAATGCAGCACTTCCCCTTTCGTGGCTGAGAGCTGACACGTTGCATCCCAGAGCACAGGAGAAATGAGGGGTTCTCTTCCATTGCAACCTGCTACTGCCAACCAGAGCAATAAGCAAGTGTTTATTTGTGGTGTGGATTAAATCCTGCCTGCATGTCATGCTTAGGCAAATTACAGAATAACTACAGTCCCTGCTACAGTACCAACTGAAACTACAGTGGTGACTGAATGAGCACTTGTCCTTTATTTCAGAGGACACCCCTACAATTCACTTGAGTTCTCACACAGAGAAAAATCTGAATCAATCCGAGCTTTGCAGAGCAACACTAAGCAAGGTACCTGCTGATTACAGCCTTATTTTCAGTAAAGAGCAGTAGCCTTTAAATAAGAACAGTCTCAGAACTTCTAACAAAAAAAATCCTTCCCCATCATTTTAAAGATAACTGGACACCTGAAAAAAAGCAATGGAAGCATATTCACATCTGAATGTTTACCTGTTTAAATGTATCATGACCTCAGGACTCGGGTTTTACGTTCATGACTCAGGCAAGGAAACAGCATAAAAGAAGTGAATTTCCCCAAAGGCTCATTAACAGCTATACAAGCAGGTGTTTGCTGTGTAGGGGCACTTGAAGGTTTTAGGACAGAGCAGTAAGTCGTCTCTCTGGCTAGGTCTGGAGACAAAAGCCTTACCCCAGCTTTCCTGGTTCAGCAGCCTACAAATAGGGGATGACTCCAACTGTTGTACAGATTCATTGTACCCATGCTGGTGAGGAGCTGTAAGGTTGCCAGAGCTGTTAGAGCTGCCTGGTGAACTTGGGAAAAAGAAATTTGCTCTCCGAACTGTGGCTGAGACCTATGAGAGTATCTGAAGAAAGAGGAGGAAAAAAGCATCTTAAACCACTATGGTTTATATTTGTATAACATTTTTATAAGCAAGGGAGCTGAAGTTTATTCACAGAACTTTACAACAGTGACTTCAACATTTTCTTTTTGGTATAAACTGAGCAATGACTGCACATTAGTGAGAAATGACATCAATCACTACTGGAAAACTTTCTACCATTTCTGCAGAAGTTTTTCAACAGTTCATGATGAACTGCCTGGTCTAAAATGACATGTGAAAGGGACAGATAAAAAAAAGTTTATCTTCTAAAAGCAATTATGTTTTCTGTGAATTTATTTGTAAATAACTATATGGACAAGAAAACTATGCTAATTCATACAGACTAATGGCTTCAAAGGCAAATTAAATAATGTTCTCCAAGACTTATTTGTTGTTAAAATTATAAGCCTGCAAGGACATGTCACTTGTCAGTAAAATACTATTTTTTTCTTTCAATTAATAATGTATTTAAAAATTTGGCTTAAAGAATGGTTTCCTCCATAGCCATCTATGGCTCATGACAAAAATATTTCTCATGTAGTCCATTATTGCACAGCTGAAAAGGAAATCATTAATTGCCTCCTCCTGATTACTTTTATTACAGCAATGAAACCATAGCAAGCATATTAGTAAACATAAGAAAGGATAATACGATCTGACACTTGAATTTGACAAGATATCATAATTCCCAGCTACTTTGTGCCTAAAGAAATGACTGATTGGCTGCAGTTCCTAAGTTCTTTCAAACTTGACCAAGATGGAAACAAAGGACTGACACTTGCAAGTGAAATACAACCTCCTGCCTCCCTCCCCTGCCATCCCAATGTGTAAAACATTTATTAGCTTTGTATGAAATTAGCACAATCTTATACAGCAAGAAGAAAAACCTTAGTTCACAAAGTAAAGCATACATTAGGGCAAAGAATGAATGATGAATGCATAACAGTTTACAACTTTGAACAACAATGTTAAACAGCATTAAGAGTAAAGATGAAGTCTTTCATGCATTCAAATGTTTTTTCCCTGCATCTCTAACAGCATAAGTGCTCAGAGATCTTTGTTTCAACATCCCTGTGCTGAATGGTTCACAAGCAGGTGAAAAAGACAATTGGTGGAAGTGAGATAGTGGGCAGGAGTGACCACAGGAACATAACAATAGCAGCAAAACATATCAAGACACATTTTCAGTTCCAGGATGACACTTACAGCCAAGATGAAGAGGAAGACCACGCCCATGATAAATGTGATAATTGGCATTCAAGACTGAGATATTGGAAAACCTAAATATTTCCAATTCAGACCAACCCCCCGATATAAACAGAGAAGCCTGTTTCCTGCAGTCAACGTAAGCATCTTAAACATGAGGCTATCATTTATCATGCGGGAAGTTGTTTTTCTCATATGCATCTATGTGCCTGCATGCTGCACTTGCATGCTTCATCTCCAACATGCCCACAAAAGCAAGACTTCAGTCTTCTTACAATGCAAAATTATTTAGAGATTTAAATGTCCAATTTTCCAGGCAGCTGTAGCAGATGGAAGAGAACAACAAAGAGGAAAGATTCTGCTAAGATTCAATATTACATGATCAAACCAGCCAAAAGGGTTGCAGTACAACATTGTAAGAGGCTGGCAAACTAACTTAGCAATAGCTTTTTAAAAATCATTTTGGATCATATTGTGCATTGTTGCCTTATGCCACAAAATAAACACCTTTATGCCAGTACATCTGTATTTACAAAATTTATGCTAATGCTACAAAATATTGTACCCTAGAATTAAAATGAAAGAAAGATGTCTTATTGTAAAAACAAAAAGGCAAGCAAGAAAAGGGAAACCCCAAAATAAAAGTTAAAATCATAACAGACGCAGCTGCACAGGGAAGATTAGCATACAAAATATGGAAAGCAGTAAAATATTTGTATCTAGCACCAGCTAATAGGGGTCTAAAAGGGACTGCAGGAATTTTTCTGTCCAAAATTTATTATTTTTATCTAGTTACTTTACAAATTAGGCCCACGTTTAGAGAAGAACTGCATCTTCCAACAGTAACCCTATCTCGATCCATCATTGTACTCTGATTCCAATCAAGATGTCTCACCAGCACTTTTTTCCTTCCCTCTCATTAGCAGTTAAGTATTAATTTGTTCTCTGAAAACTAGCATTTCTATCTTTCGCGTATAAAGGTAAAAAAGAGAAATAATTTGGGTGTCTCACCTTCAAGATCACTTACTACTTCTGGCCAGGAGGGGAAGCTAGTGCTATGTATTTTTGTCACACAGCTTGGACATATTCTGAATACAAAGGAATTTATTATTACCTCATCATTACAATCATAAATCTATCCTATTCAGCTACAGCAGTGTTCTAACAACCTGAGGAACTTAAACACATTCAACATTTATGTGGAGTACATTCAGTGGGATTCAGAATGTAACATACTGAAGTCACACCTCTGCCATTATGAGTTCCCACCTTGGTTTTATTTTGAAGGGTTACTGACATAAGACCAGTGGAAAGTGGCTGTAACCCTATTTGGGAGTCCTTTACAGTGAGCTTTGGACTTTCCAGCAGAATTGCTGTTGGCCTCTCCTCGATTGCTGCAGTAAGTTAGGGATGTCCCTACAATATACACTGTATGTGGGAATGTCATCTTATTTCCTACAAAAGACAAACAAAATACAAAGCATAATTTTAACCAGTGGCTCTGTTTCTGTCTTAAGAGACTTATTCAGAAAATCAGTGTGGAGAAGAAACTGGAAACTTCATATAAGTGGTATGAAGACTTGTCCTATAGCACAAGTCATTATTCGAAGACTGTGCGTTTTACTGTTGAGAATGAAACAGAAAACTGCAGCATTCACCTCAGATTATTTGTGGTCATCAGCACCCTTCATCATTTTGAGATCAGATTCAACTGTACTTATTTTGTAATTTTAGAAGCAAAGGAAGTACAGACTGAATGACTGAAACTTTTCCTTCTGAACAAATATTCTGTTTCAGCATATCAGTTTTAAACAGAAATAGCTATTTTGTTGATTAAAGCACAGTGAGAAAGGGCATCTAATATTGCCGTGGAAAGAAAACAGTAGTCAGACGTCAAAAGCTGTACCTAATTCTTTCCAGACTTTCTAGCTTTGTATCTATTTGTCCCTAGTTTGATGTAGTTTCAGACTTTCTGCCCGCTTTGGAAAGGCCAGCAGCTCTACCAGCTCCCAGGAGTGCTCCAACTCTCAACTCTGTCCAGCCAGGCCGGATTCAAATCTTCAGGAGATGAAACATTCAAAGATGAATGCAGGAATACACAAAGAAAATGCTGTTTTACATATATACATACCATTCTTTGTCCTTGTTTGCTGCTTTTTTTCCAGGAGAATATATTCCTAGTGTTATCTTCTCATGTAACAAGACTGATACTAGAACACAGTAAACAGATGCCAAATACTTCAGTTAGGACAACAGTCACCACTAGTCGAGGTCTGACAGAACGCCTTATGTGCCAATTAGATATTAAAAATTTACCTTATATGACAAACAAGCAAAAAAATGAAGCGTTGCATTAAAAGTATTCAAGGTCTCCTTCACTGAAGTGTCTCTCCCCACCACCATTCTGCTGACTTTGTGTGCCTACTTTAAAAAAAGACTGAATGGGTGGGGACTCTGCATTAGAGCAGCAGGGTTATGAGGAGAATGAGATGTTTCTTGAAGGGTAAAGGAAGATATCTTGATTTTATCTTTAAATAAGCTTCTCATATTTTCTGCCAAATCTTGGACTATAAAGATTTTTTTTCTTACAGTGCAACTGCTTAAAGAAAAAACATAATAATAATAATTAAAACAATCAGAGTTCAAATCGAAGCTCTCAGCTCTTTAACCACATCTTCAAGAATGACATTTCACCTCTTCTGCACTACTGTTCAACTGAAGGAAAAGTAAGTCATTCAAAGCCTCACTTGTTTTAACTGGTGTTCTGGAAAACAGCATTTTGTGAGTTAAAGGCTCACGATCTGTCCATCCAATCGTGCAAAGCCTAAAAATTCTGCTGTCATCTCCGTAGAGTGAACCCATTCTTAGAACTAAGCTTATGACAAGAATAAAAATTGCATCAACAATCTGTTTTAATGACACTGTATCATTTCCAATTACAAAAGTAACATTTCTCTAAAGTCATTAGTGCCCTGCCATTATAGCTGTCACCACTTCTCCAGTCTCGCTGCTCTGAGAGCAAAGACTCCCCGTAGGTTCCTGCTTGGAATATTGATAAGCCTCAGGAAGAGCTCTTCTCCAGATGGTCTCCTATCAGGCATTCATACTCCAGCCGTTCCTACTGAGGGTTAAATGCTATTAGCAGAACACACTCTCCAGCAGAAAGTGAGGCTTGTCACTAGGATGAGCTGTGCAAACGACTACATCTGTTAACTGTAGCACAATTTCACTTTAACTTCATAGGCGTGTGGAACAAGGAGCAGAAGGGGAAAATATTTTTGCCTGTTTTATGTTAAATCAATCTGTCTCAGTAAGCATGAAAATATGCTCAAGTGACTAAGGGACCACTTCCTCAACATTGACATCTCCGACAGAATTCAGTTCTTAAACATTCAGACCAGGCCCTCCCTAAACATTCAGTCACAGCACAGAGCAGGAAAGCATCCAAGAAAACATCAAGGACACCTGTGCTATTCCCAACGGGCATTTTTTAAGGTCCCCTCCAACACAAACCATTGTATGATTCCGTGATTCCCAGGTATGAAGCTACCTGTCTCAGTACCTCAGGGGCTTTGAGACTCTGCTAAGTAGAAGAAAAGCTGGCCTTCACGCCTATCTTTTCTGGTCTTTGTTACTACTATAAATAAAATAAAATAAAATAAAATAAAGGTGCTTGTCTCCCTTTTCCCCATCTTATTTCTACTTTTAACATCAGAAATTGTCCTTTTTTTCCCCCTAGAAATCTATATGGCAGATGACATCTTATCTTTACACCACAGGAAGTAGAGAAGCCAGCAAAAATTCGCTAGTCAAAGCCCTGACTCTGCAGGACAGAGACATTCCAGTATGCTACACAAAACTAGCCGTGTAGACCACAAAGGTACTTATGTTTAAACAGTTAAATCTGGTTTGGTTTTGTTACTGTAGTATTACGTGTCAAGACAGGTGGTAGACCAAGTTCCTTAACCTTAAAATAGAGTGTCTCCAGTCTCTTCAGTTCAGAGGCAGACCCCACCAACCAGAACCTTCAAAGATTTCCAACTAAGCAAGTACAATCCTCATTTGATATTCTTCAGCAAGCAGAACTATATCTAGAGAAATATATAAATATAAAAATCAAACCTCCTTTATTTGTCATAGATCCATTCCTCTGACCTTTTCAGCTAACTTTATATCATATTTATTTACAGTTATATTTTAGAATAAAACATTTAATAAATAATGTCAGTAATACAGTAAGCATTCTGAGTTCTGATGGGCAATGTCCTAACTGGATTCTCCCACCATGCACACAAATACTCCTGGATTACTTAAATGATGACTACAGTGTCTCAGAAGCTCAGACAACAGGGCAGCATGTATTTTAGTGAAGGTTATTTCTGAAAAGTTTATGGTTTGTCTTTCTGGATGAAGGCTACAAATACAGACCTAATGTTAGTTATCTAACTACATGCTTTCATAATTCATGGATTGTAATCTGCAAAGACCAAGTTTTAATGTCTAACCTGCAAAAGAAATTTGTTACTCTTTTTTGTTCTTGATGATTTATGAAAAAAGGTGAAAGCACATGCACTTTCCATTGAAATAAAAGGGGGAAAAAACTTTTGCCTCCTTCCTTCACTTTAACATAACTGTTGAATGTGTTTTTTGTTGTTTTGTTTTTAATTAATATTAAAGAATGACCCTCAGATGCTGGTTGGATAAATATTTTAACACTTACTTGAGAAAGAACAGTAAATTCTTACCAAAAAACTTGACTTGTTTTAGCTGAAAAAGGCATCAGAGAAACAGAATCAAAAAAAAGAAAAGGTAAGAACAAAAAAGTTTCATCCAAAGGATCTATCCTTGCCAATTAGCTTAATTAACCTTTTCTAAAGACTAAATCTGGATATTCCTCACATTCAATGTCCAGAATATACAAAATTTAGTATTTTGACCCAATTATGAGTGTAAGAATCCAGGAATTAGGCCAAATTCCCCACCCCACCGCTCCCCCATTGCTTATTCTCACGCGAGTATTAGCCTTTTGTCAAGATTCACAGGCAAATAGGATTGAACCTTGCTGTATTGCTAGCAAGGTGACATTCACTATAGGTAAGTGCAAGATATAACTTTTTTTTTTTTTTTAACCCCCATAAAACAAAACTATTTGGCTAAGCACTCATCCTTCTAAAAAGGCTTGAAAACCACAGACTGGAAATGATGTTGCAAAATGCAGTCCCAAAATCTATGAAGAGAAGTGCTACAAGGCAGAAATGAAGTAATTACTTTACTTTACTCAGCTCTCCAGTCGATAGCTTTGAAGTATTGGTGAGATCTCAACCAGACTATAACGCTGTTTCAGGCACCTTACTAGAAGGGAGGTAAGCAAACTGGAATCCAGAGGAAAAAACTTCATCAAGTGCCTTTAAAAACAGAAAAAAAAAAAGAATGCATTTTAAAAATTAGTTTTTTTTGAAAAAAGGAGAAATGGAAAAGTAGGGCAAGGGGCAGGAATGTACGTATCTTCATAGGCATCATCAAGATGTCAGTGAATGACTTGCTGCATCACCAACAAAGGCAGACTAAGAAGGAATCAGGTTCATTTGTTGAAAGGCAGATTTAAACCAAAAGTAGAACAAACTTTCTAACTACAAAGATGATAAAGAACTAGAAAAAGATACATAGGGAGACTGCAAAATATCTTCCATTTGATTTTTATCCAATCCCTATACTCAGTCCTTCCGTCTATACCATATACCGCCTGAAAGAGCACATGACGCAGCCAACCCACCACTTGACTGGGATTTACTGCACTTCTCCATATGCATAACATGTACAAGGCTCAAAAACTTGTTACATAACGGCATTCATGAAAACTGCTGTCAACTGTTCATGCACCAAAAAGTCGCATTTTCCACCTGCAGCCTCTTGACAGTATCCGAAGAGCACACTTGCAAAAATAGGGCAACTAGCAGAGGGCTGACACTATTCCCAACAATTCACCCTGCCCATCCATTGCTGCTTTTGCTTCCTTCTCCCTCACGAGCATTTCTCAAACCCAGATCAGAAAGCTGGCACAGGTTGGGTCCTACCAGCAACAAGAGCCCCCTGCTGTACCATCCTGAACAAATGGGTACATGGACAAAAGCATACCAGCACTCTTGCAACAGGAAAGATGAAGAGACCCAACTTACCTCTGAGAGCTTGCTCTTGAAATGCTTCTCAGGAAAACAAGCAGCAGCAGGACTGCTGACGTGCTGGAAGGCCAGAGCCTGAACAACCATTTTCTTGGAGGCAAAGCAAACGACCTACAGAGTTCTTGAGCTCCCTTTCTGCATTACATTTCCAAAGCACTGTTTTTGCTGTTGCTATTGTTTTTTTAATGTTTTCCCCTTGCCTCATAGCCCTCAGACTTTTAGATCAATCTGTTTAGAGGAAGCAATTCATACTTTCTCTGAAGAACACAACATCTGTTCCGCTGTGAGATCTCCCCCTGTTGCTGGGTCAGCTTGAGCCAGAAGGAAACCACATGTAGCAAGTCCATCCAGATTTTTCCCTTTCCTCCAGTATGCTCCTCAGAGGCAGAATTAGTTTAGAAGATGGGGTGGAAAGAATTGAAGCAGATCTCTGTACTTTTTTTTCCTCCTTTCTCTTTTTAAATATCAGGACTATGATCTCTCATTTCCTTTCATCTCTTTATTCAACTTTCCAGACAAAAATAGAATGAGATCGTCACTTAAGCACATTTGATGAGACAAAAAAAGTATTGTGCACCCCAAGCTTGGTTCTGTCATTAACATTGTGTATTTCCAACATTGTACCACATGATTATCACTGAAAGGTGCTATATGTAAAGAGAACAACCACCTATAGTGTGAAATAACTTCTGTATTGCAGGAAGAATTGGACCCTACAACATGGCTATGCCAGTTGGTAGCTAATTTACTGGGTACTAAACAGATAGGATTGAGCTCCATTTTTCAGGTACAGCAATTTTTAGGTACACCTCTATTTTGATATTCAGGGAAAATGCATGCGCAACTCCCAACAGATACTGCTAGAGAACAGCAACAAGCACAGTTGGCTCCTACAAACACACAGACCCATTTGTTTGGTTGTTATCCTCAAATCGGCGCTCCTATGAAAAGTGACTTTAAAAGGAGTGCAAACAAATTTGGTGCACAACAAACCCATGCTGAGCAAAGTAAATCACTGCTCTCTGTTCCTACCTTTGCCTTGAAAATAACGTCTTATAAGGTTTGCCTTCCATAAGGAAGGTAATTTAAAATGTAATTCCAAATGCACTATTTTTACTTCAGTAGCAAACCAGCAATTCCAGGTTAAATTTGTCAGACTTGCAGTCTGGAAGTTCTGCTTCCCATAAGCAATAAAGAGAATACTTTTTTTATTTAATATACATATATAAATAAAACTGTTGTTTTTCCAGGTACATGCTAAATGCCTTCTTACAGTACCTCATGTAATTTTTACTCTACTTTTATTAACCAGCCCTTTTACTATGCTCTCAGCAACTCCATAAGAACTTGGAGGTGCAAAGACTTCAGAAGGAGGGAGCAGGCTACATGGAACGAGGCAGGAACTTCACAAAGCACATTCTGGTTCTGCATTTGAAAAACAGACACAATACAGATCATAGATTATACACATGAAAGCACAGAAATTGAGAGTGCCTAAATTTTATATGACTAAAGAGGATATTGTCAGTCTACTGCTAAATTACATGGTATTGTTTCTGGCGATTTTAAGAAATGAAGCCAGCCTTTACTGATGTACTAGCCAGCACTTAAAAACACATTTTATTCTATCTTTTTATGACAACTATATCTTCGTAATGAAAACATATCGTCAAATATGGTTTAAGTATGCTACCTCTCTGTTTTGTTTTGTTTCAACTATTTATTGCCATAAGAAACTCAGATGATCAAAGAAACCTCAACCTTGTTTCTAGTGCTATAGGTCCAGCCCCGTTCCCATGTAAATACTAACTTTTACACATGCAGGCTTTCAACCACAATTGCTGTACGTAGAATATTTGTGCCTCAGATTGATTTTAGATAGAGACTTAAACATGTAAGGCAACATCTGGTATCTGTGCATCCACCCAGCATGTGGAAGCCAGTTACAACCATGTTTTCCAAACTTGCGTGGCAATGAAAGGTTACCATATGGAGACGACTAACGGCATTATTTAGATTAGGTTTTCAGCTACACTCAGTCCCCCACAAGGGTCATTTCCTGTTTATGTGACAGGCACGTCACATTTTCAGGCATGCTACACACAGTTGTAGATACAATGAATTCTGACTGAGTGAGCTCCTTGTATACAACACCTGTGTGAGGCCACGGTGATTTCCCATGCAAGGAAGCACAGCAGTGTTTTACAAAACACCAGGGGTGACCAGAGCACAGAGACGAACAAAGGCAAGGCCACATACTCTTTCATCCACCTTACTATTGAAAGAAAAACCATGCCAGACAACAGTGAAACACTGCACACATGATGAAACTACTCATAACGATCAGGCCATCCTTTCCCTGCCCCAGTCCTGCACAATGCTCACATACATGGCAGTCTCCCCGCATGTTGAGCTGTAAAGCCCCAGGTCTGATCAACACATCTAGGATCTTTTCATGCAACTGCACAACCATGTGTATCCACCACCCACCCACAGCTGCTGGCACAGAAAGGAACATTCCCTTGATGTTCTCAAGTGACCGTAAGAAAAATTTGTCAGCAAACACATCTGCCTGTACCTTCTCAGACAGTCACTCCACTTCTGCCTGCCCTTCCACACTTGGTTCCCCAGCTTCATCAGTCCCACCACCACAGATCATCTCCCTCCTCCCTGACACAGCCATAGGAGGTATATACACCCTAAATCTACCTATGGCAGAAGATCAGGAGAGTCATTCTGCTTGTGTAGCCCTAATCCTAACAGCCCAGCCTGTAAAAAAAATTCACCAAGTTCAACGATCTTTCCTTTCCCGCTATATACATACCTTTTTTGCTTCTGTTCATCACTTGCAATCCAGATTAATCTGGGACTTGTACGGCACTAACAGATCCCCCAAGACAAAACACATGGCCCCCTCACTGGAAGTATGCTCTGCAGAATCAGGCTCCTCAAGCAGCAGGCTCCTACCTCCAGTAACTCTTTATGATGCTGCACGTGCCCTGTCAACATTCTAGGAAAAGTTTTGGAGATTTTTTTTTATATATATTTTGAATATAAAAATGCAAATGCTTCTTTCTATAACAGCGAACTCATTCAATTCAAACTAAACCCTAATGCTATATAGCTGTTCAAATTTTCTCCTGTGTCTTGTAGAAATCATGGGAACATTTACTGCAGTGTCACGATTCCTGAAATAAAAAGAGGAATACAATGGGTCAAGAAAACAGACTGGTCACACAGTGCACACATTGTATTCTGAATTAGCACCAAATTAACTGTTACGAGAAGAGGCACAAAGAAACCCCATACACAAATTAAAACCTACTCCATGAAAGAGTTTTTACAAAGCTCCTCTCCTGGCACAACATAAAAATCCATCTCCTGGAAACATAATTCTTCAGAGCACACAGATCAAGGTAGCTTCTTTCTATACCGCTTTAGAAAGTGGCATGGACCAAATCCAACAGACACAGGCATCAAGCTGTGTTTGAGAGGTTTGTAAAGTTTGTTTGTAGTAAAACCATTGCCTGAGTCATGTTCAAAACAAAGCCATGTTTGGATCAATTTTTAAAACAGTGCTGTTGCCAGCACCATGGCCTATGGTGATTTTGACTTGAGGAGACCGGTCCACAAGTTTGAAGAAATATCTGATGGGACAGCAGCCATCTTTCAGTCTCTACACATGTATCTGAAAATGCTCAGGATTACCAATCCCAAAAGTATCACCAAAAGGCAGAAGTGAAGGGTTCAGAAATGAGACAGACTGTGCTTTCCTGCCAAGAACCAAGTGTTCTGGGAAATAGTCTTAGTGCAGCACTGCACACATCCAGACTCATTCTCCTGCTTGTTCTAAGTTGGACTCGGTAAACTGAAGGAAAAAGAAAACCAAGAAGCCCAAGGTCATTACAAAACTAAGGGAAGTAGCATTTAGGGACATTGTTTTTCTTCATATGAAAGAATGCGGCTGCATGTTACAGACATACTGGGGAAAGAAAGAAGCTGCAATACAAAAATCAGAATATTCTTTATAAAGACCAGCAGCAGCTTCCACCAAGTCTAAACAAGTGGTATGCCCACTTAAACCAAACTCTGAGCAGGGAAAGCCTGCTTGGCAAGTACAGAGTACCCACTGTAATAACAATTATATCGCACTTTCCATTTACTACAACAGAATTGTAAGTAGCAGGTTTTTATCACCACCACAAGAGATTGCAAATCCTCTCTACAATCTGAAGCACATGAAGGTTCCATTTCTCCTTCAAAATTTACCTAGTGGCTGCCTTCAAGTTTTAAAGTCTCAAATAAACTAGGATGATCATGAAGAAAGGTTGCAGATCTTTGAACTCAAACCTTCATGGCAAGATGTGCTCGCTAGAATCCGTGCTCACTAGAATAAAAATTCTTACATTCCTGAAAGACGACTGCATCAACTTCTAGACTTTTGTACTGTTTGTACTTTGGTTTGTTTCACAAACTGGAGTTATTGTTGTGTTGGAGGCTCTCTCTCCATTGCAACTGCTTCTTGATCACCACTTCATCAGACTGAGCTGCTGCAACTGAAGAGATCATTATCTCCTACAGCTGCGATGAATGAAATAGGAGCCACCTCAGCTACCTCAACAGAACAGGAGTAGGAAAATCAGAGCCCTCTACCTCAGCAGTTCTCAGCATGTGAACGTACGGGGACAAACTGGTGGTGGTCTGCAGCAGGACAGCGGCCTGCAGTGCCTCAGAAGAGGCACGGCACCTCATGAGGTCAGCAGCCCCTGGGCAGGGGCCTGCTCCAGCCAGCCCGCACACATCAGCGGTCCATACAAAGTAATGCCACGGCTTCATTTGTCCTGCAGAGGATTCCCCTCTGAGGCGGGGTCACCAGGGCTAGCAGAGAGTACATCAGCTTCATTCTACAAGCCAGACAGCTTGTTTATTCTGGAGTCTGCTTGGCGAGAGGAGGCAAGAACACATGCAGTGCTTGCTTACAAAGCCAATGGCAACAGTCAGAGAACACAGACACAAAGTACAAAGCCTGGCTGACAATTTCAGTCAGATGCAAACCATGTGACATGTACCTCCATACAAAGGAGTGAGGTGCATCTTGTAACTGAAAAAGTCTTTAAAACGGTAATCCCAAGCAAAACTGACATCCAATAGCATTCACCTTCCTCCTCCAAAAAATGTACCATTTGAGAGGGCAGGGGCTGGAAAAGCCTGTGAACCATGCTTACCTTTTTGGGTGGCTTCTAGGGCCTACAGCAATCCATAATTCCTCATTCTTCACCCGCCTTTGGCAAGCATATGTTACAGGGTGTTTTTTTGTTTGTTTGTTTTTTCTGACTGAAACATAGACCATGCAGTAGGTATGAGAAAAGAATCTGACAAAAAGCTATTCGCAAAGAGTTAGGAAAAATAAGGAACATCATCAAAATGCAGAAGCTGGGGAGGTGGACTCAGAGTAAAGAAAGTTAGTTTACCTGAAAAGGATACCATGACAAGGGAGTGCCTCTTGGTTGAACTGTTTAAGTCAAGGGCAGAATGGGACAGAGTAAAATAAGAGCCATTTTCACTTCTCTCCCTCACAGAATTATATATGTATTTGGAGAAAATGAACTGTGAGATGATGTATGTAAAAAATATATTGCTCTACCATGACTGGTGATGGTAGAGTTGTATTGTATATTTAGGCACAAATCCAGAAAAAGGTGACTGCCAGTTCACAGTTATGAATCATGAATCTCAAGAGCAGAATAAGAGGCTACAGTCTACTGAACAGAACGAACCAGCAGCAATTAATACATGAGACCACCAAAACAGAGCTAGCTTCCAGGATGTTCAAAGGCTTGAAGTGTGGCAAGACAACAGAAAAATCAAAGAGAAAAAGCACATCAAGAAAGGGCCACAGAAGTTTCAGACATCTCTGCATTAATTTATTGCCTTAAAATGGTGATAGAGTCACAGAGGAGCCTAGAAAAATCTGCAGTTGTGAAAATATGTCCGCATTAGCAAAAAGTGATTTAGTAAGGGAATGTTTTTATCCAACTATACAGCAATGCCAGCTTTGTGAGCATTCAAAGATCAAGCCCATGATTCTCTGATAACAGGATATGTTAAAATATGAATTATTGTTCTCCAGCAGTTCCTGAAAACCACACAAGTAACCGTGACTACCTCCCTTAGCTTTCATTGAGCCTTTTTAAGGTTCACCAGAGGCTTTTATATGGTTTAAAAGTCATCCCCATCCTGGAAGACTTATTTTCTCTCTAGCATTAAAAAGCCAAAACATGTTCAACTCCAAAGTGAAAAGACATTCCTATTAGGAGAGGATGAGCAAATACTTCCATAAAATAGTCTCTTCTGTATTTAGCTTGGTCATTCAGGAGATTAGACCCAGGAAAATATGGGGAAATAACACCAACTGACCCACAGGAACTCACCTGGTTACAGAAGTGGCATCGTAGGCTCCCAAGGAGGTTCTAGCTCCCATCTTTCTCTGCTTTCTGCGAGGTCAGCAAGAAAAACTCTTTTCCTCCTGTCTTGTCCTGTGCCTTTGCTGACTTTCTGACTCCAACTATCCAGAACAGGGCAAATCAGTAAGAAAATTTCTACAAGCCACTCCAAAAATCTTCACAAGAGCCTCAAGCTAGCAGTTACTTATTCCAAGGTAATTTCTGGAATATCTCCTATTTTTTGGCTATTAGTCTCAAGTGCTACTCCAATCCACTCAGCTCATCTATCAAAGTCCAGCTGAGATGTCCTGTACCATCACATGAAGGTGTTCTTTTTCCTTACACCTAATGTCTCCTCAACACAAAGAGCTGGATAACAGATAAAGAAAATATTATGTACACTGCACTTCAACAGCACAGAAAATTTCAAAATGGAAGAGAACTTCAAAAGACTAGCACCCCACAAAGTTTCTGACAGATTACAGAGTTAGTATTGGCTGATCTCAATCCCCACTTAGAATAAGAGACGAATTATGGTAATACATTCATAGAGTGGTTCTTGAAATATAAATCAGTATTTTTCTGATTGCATCAAACTATGAATCTCAGAGAAATTTTACAAAAAAACAGTACCTCAAACAATATAAGATAATATACGTACTAACAGATTTGAGCTTTTGCAGCATCTCTTGAGGATGAGAATGGTCAGACTATGGCATCTGAGCTGGTTTTATTGGTTTGGTTCCCCACCTGGCAGCCCAAGACATACAAGACACTAACATTCAAAAACATTTGCAACAAAACAGTCTTTACTTACTCCAAAGCTATTTCAAAGTTTACTAAAGCTTTCACAGGACCATCCCAATATGGAAAGGCAGAAACACTCCTATTTCTTAACGCCTGCATGATTGATGGTAACAGCACTTTAAAAAAGATGTCACTACCCAACTGCTGCTGTATTCCAACAAAAGGAAGGAACCTGGCTGGGAACAGCTGAAAGTTAATGTACTAGGGGTTGCAGGCAAAAAACAGAGACTGAGCAAAGAGCAAACATTTCTTTTTTTTTTTTTTGTCATCTTCAACTTTATGTACTTCTAAGACTTATGTTTGTGCCGTGACTACTAAAATAGTTAAGATGAATTAAGATTAAGAAAAGTTAATTTTGTTCTTAAGGCTTACAATTAATAATTAAAAATACAAAAAAAAAAAGTCCCTAACCAAGTTCTCCTACATATGGAACTTGAACGTGGATTTTTTTCCTCCCACTTTAACAAGGGGAGAAGGGTTAGTTTTAAAAACCTTTACTAGACCAAGCAATGGGATTAAGATTTTTGTAAAAGATAGGACTGACTCAATCTCCAAAAAAGGGCTACCGCTCATTACAGTGACACTCACAGGCATAGGTGTGGCTGAACACACGTGGATCTCAGTTGCTCGACTTTCCCTCATGCTCCTGTTACCAATCCACAACCCACTACAGCCAGGGCCAAGGGCTGGATTTCCAGTCAACTTCCGAACTCTGAAACTCCATCATCCAACTAAGTGGCACACTGCTGGTGTAAAGGGACAGTCCTTCCCTCACCTCTCCCCAGAGCAAAGAGGTGTCGGGAAAGGAGCGGGGAGGCTTGCCACTAGCGCAGGGAGCAGGAGGAGTCTTCATCTCCAGCAGGTCTCCAGCAAAAGAGCTGGGAGGCAGCAACACCCTCCACAAGGTAAACCTGCCTAAGGCAAACGGCCAAGAGACTAGGTAAAGGCTGGTACACGAAAGTGCTCTCCAAATACTTTCCTCGTGGAACACAGGCATTCAAACAATTCTAATGAAAAATACTGTAATGGAGGGAGGCATTTCTTTTGATGGTAACCTCTACATTTTTCAAGAAAGGAGATGAGACTCACTCATACATTTTACAACTACAGATAAAGATGCAAACAGATGAGGCCAGATCTCATCTGAGTACCTATTTCCTCTAGGAAATGTTTCCTATGTGAAATATTTCTCACCGTGTTTCTCAGAACTCAGTAAGCATGCAACAGTGCTTACTTAGAAATTACTTCCACAGTTTTACTGAAACACCTACCAGGCTGTAAAAGCACAGAAATTCGGCTCATTCAGATATCGTATGATCAGATCTCAAAGATCTCTTACAAAGTGGTTAGGATACTTCTGTGTTACTACATCCATTCTAATCTTGCCTAGTTAAGAAGTCTTTCTAGAGAGCTCGTTTTATTACTGAAGTCAGTATGAGAGATAATGTGTCTCTTCACTTCTGGTTGTTCCTTCTCCAAGTTATATCTGCATCTGGTTTGTCAAAAAAATCTACTAAGAAGTGGACAAGACAAAGTTTTAATCAAATGTAAGCAGTAACAACAGGTTTTATTCAAAACTTCCAGTAAAGAGGACCCACTAAGATTTGGGATAAAGGTACTTAAAGTACTACAGCTTATGTGAATATAAAAGATCAAAGAAAAAAATAAACCAAGCAGTAAAAAAAATAAAAATTAAAAATATATATTTTTAAAAAGTTTGAAATAGACCCACACAGGGCTTTTGAAGTCCTCCAAACAATTAACAATTACTATGTTTGGCAAAAAAAGATTCTCTTACAAAATTAAAAGCCTACTTCTGTTACATACACTGTATAAAACTGCTCAATAGTTAAAGAGCACGCTGTACAATTATGTCTTGAAATACATAGAGCTGCAGCCTTCAAACTGCAGGAATTAGTCATTTTGTCCTCTTCACAGGTAAAAGAATTAACCAGCTGCACAACTGTTTTGGGGAAAAGGAAGAGGCAAAAATAGTCAGAATTAACAAGACAAAGCCACTATAAAAATGAAACACACAGCAAAAACTCAGACCTCAGCTTAAACTAACAAGCTATGTTTACAATATATTCTACATTTCAGTTGTCATTTCCCTTCCCACTCCCACCTCCCCCCATTCAAATATTCCTAACTCCTTTATGGTCTAAGTCTAATTAATTTCTAAACTTTCAAATACACCGTACATACATTTAGCAAAAACATACCTAACGTTCTTACAGCAGTATGGTCAGGACACAATTTCCAAGATTATTACACAGTTATTGAGGTTAAGCCATATAACCTTTTTTGTCTTTTAAAGAGAAGAGCAACTATCAGCTTCGACAAATGGTTTTAGAATGGACTGCAGAAATCCTGCAAAAGGCAGACTTCAACATTGGCTCTTAGCCCCAGAGGACACAGAAAAAAAAAAAGTGAGCAATGGACATAAGAAAGAAAAAATCTCAGAGTGCCAACTACAGGATGATCCTTCAGGAACTCGCTCCGACAGATTGTGGTTTGGGCTTGGTTGTCCCCCTTATGCTAAGCCCTACAAATCAACTTTGCAATAGAATATTACAACGTAAACTAAAATTCTTGACACCAACAGTATGTCAAAGGGTTGTTGTGTTGTTTTTTTTTTCTGAATCCAACAGTTGGTCACAGAAGTCAAGTATTTTCATGGCTCTTATTCAGCTGTTGCCAGTTCGGGGGGCAGAGGGGGAAGTGTGTGTCTGACTCATACGTCCTTCAAGTACATGCAAGGCTCAATTGTTTCCAAAATGCAGGAGCTTGGGACCTTTAAGACACCGAAGAAATAGGATTATGAGGAGAGCCCATCTGAGTAAGTACTTTATCCAGCCACTGAAGGGGACCATGAAGGTGTATCTCTATCCAGCATGGAGTGCTCGTTACATCTTGACGATGATATTCAGCTCCCCAGCCCTGGAAACAGAATGATAAGTGGGGAAAGAAGAAAAATCACCTTATTTTATAATAACGAATGTATGAGAAGCACATGTGAATCGTTTTCTTCCTTACTGAAATAATCTAGCTTTCAACAGTGATTATCAGCAGGATGACATTCATTTATCACATTTCAACAAACAAATCTGAAGTAAAAAAAAAAAATTGGAAGTGTCATTTTGTGATCTCTTGGAATGAGACTCTAAGTTCTCAAAGACATAACTACTGGCAACGCAAAGTTTCCTCACACCTCACCACCAGTTACATGATGTCCCACCCATAAACTTTCTGAAAAGAGGGATAATCAAGTCTCCCGCACCAAGTTCAAAAATAGAACAGAACTGGGAAAAATGCTGACAAACAGATCAACGAATTAAAAAATGAGCTCATAGACTGACATGATGGAATTGGAAGTGAGGCATCTGTCTGACAACAACCAAAGCATGTTTTGCAGGACGGACAGGACAAACAGAGTGATAGATCAGAAACATTACTCTCAGGAGAAAGAAGGTATGATCACTGTCCAGCGGGCTACTTCCAAGTTAAGACAAGTGCCAATAGGTCTTCTTTCAGCTCATATCCAATCTAGTAACTGTTATTACCAAGGATATAAACAGATACTTAAACAGCATTCAAAATCATTTTGTAAGAGAACTGTTTTTGGTGGGCGTCTGTAGACAACACAATGACGCTGCTCTGCATTAACCCCTAATGAAGGAATTAGTCAGCTCCCAACACTGGCAGCAGCAGCTCCAAACACCGTGCAGTGCAACATCCAATATACAGGAGGTCCTGTGCATCTGTTCAGACAGCACTGCTGTACAACTCTACAGGATGTGGAGCTATAAACATCCTACTCCATTTTAGCAGTCCCTACCCTAACACATCTGAGAAGTTCCATCCTCCTCTGATGTGTGACCAGCCCTTTTCTTTTTTTTTTTAAAATCAGTACACATGTTGATATTCATAGCTACATAACAAATCTTGACTTTACATGTCCCCTTAGAATAGAAAGGTACATGTATTATTCCAAATAGTTACTGTGTCTCCTGATTTGCTAGCTGCTGATCAGGACAGATTTAGAAGATTATGCTATCTGCATTCCCACAACCACTACAATGACTTACACGGCTGTCCCAGCTCCCATCTCCAAAAATGCCAGCCAGGAACAGAAGCATGAAGTTCAGCTGAACAGCTTTGAGAACAGGAGTTGGCACAGACCATAGCAGTGTAATTTAAAGGGGTAAAAGCTGATGCTATGTAATGAATTGGTGGCTTTTACATTTTTAGGCCAAGTAATTGACCACTCAACTCTCTTCTCAAAGCTTACTTGTATTGTACCACGCCATATCCCCCCAAAATTAAAAAGACAAGCCCCATAAATCTAGAGTAATTATGAAAATAATTATACACACACACACAATCTATATACACATTAAATAGAAGTATTCAATTGAATCATTATGTTTAAGAGAGGCATTTCAATGAAACTGGAGTAGTTAACAGACACGATAGCAACGCTTCAGAAAGCAACTACAGAGAAAGCTGAAGAAAGACCATCTGCAAGTCACCTCAGCTTTCAAAGTCTATGCATCAGGAGATGGATTTTGGTCTGTGGACAACTTTGTATCATTCAGATCTGTCTTACACTTCCAGAACACTATTCTATAAACATTTAAACTCAGAAATTATTAACAGGTTGATGGAGGGAGGCGATTGACAATTCAGAATCACCACATTAAGAAAAAAAATATTTATTTTGCTTACAGAATAACCTCAAGCAAATTTTCACATACCTTTACAAAACTCATACGGAGAGTGCACATCTTAGTAAGCTCATACACTGTCTCAAAGCCATGGTTCACTGACTGTGCCAAAAGTTGAGCAAACTCTTGATTATTGAAAATCTTCAAACTGCAGCCACTAGGTATTTTGCACACTGTGGTTGGATGGAAACCATGATGGTAGTTGCAGTTCCGACTTTGCACAAAAATACTGCTGTCACTGAGGCATTCGGCATACACTTCTCCACCAACATAATAGAGATGAACACCTGGAAGGAGAATGTTGACATTAAGAGGTTAGATGAATTCACACCACGCATCTGTTTTTCACGGTATGTCTCCATATGTTTCTGCTTAAAGAGATTAACACTTACTGCATATCAGACCATACTCTGCCTTAAAACTTTTTTTTTTTAATGCTCCATCAGTACATGATTTGAAAGGAGGGTGTGTATATAGGTATGCATATGCAAGAATAATCAGTAATTGCTGTATTTTAATGTGCTGTATATTCAACAACAATAAACCAGCAAGTACTGCAGTAATTTTGATGCTGTAAATTGGATGGCTTGGCCAGCTGAACTTTGTTCTCATTATATTTATGTGAAACAGTAACTGGAAATGCAGGGGGGGGAGAGCAGATACTAAAACAGCCTCAAACTGGATTCTCTCAAAAAAGTCCTGAATGCTATTTTTGTTAGCATGAGGCTTTTTTCAGCTCACTTTAATGCCTTCTTTCCAGAAAACTGGAAAAAGAAAATGTCCCTTATATTCCTCATGTGTCTGTCAAATGAGGGTGCATATCAACTTCCCAGTCCTCACTGCTATTTCCCACTCCTTCACCCATCACTGGTGGCAGCAATGCCCAAACACGTGACATACAGGGAACCTCTGTGGAAATGTGCTTGGGAGAACTCAATTCCAAAGGCTTTGAGAAACCAAGAAAATTTGCCTTTAGTGTTTAGAAATGGATTATTTGCTGCTCAAACCTTTCACCTCTCACAATGTTACGAGTCAAAGAAGCAAACACACAGACTTTAAAAACTAAACTGAAATCCAATCAGAATGCCTTGACTGTGCTCTGTCACGTAAGATTTCGCTGTTGTCTATGTGTGTACGTGTGTGGGAACACATATAACACCATCTGATCAGCAAAACAGTTTACGGCTGCTTTCAAGTTTAGGATTTACTCATTTTTCCTCAAAGACTAACAGTTCTACATCATCAATAATTATATACATACACTTATTCAACAGCTTCCCTGTCTTTTCTGCTCTACTTTGGCACACATACAGTTAAGTGCTTCAGCAGAAGGCTGCTTGCAGCTGGGTTACTTTTAAAGGGAAAATGAATGAGGTGTTAAATAAATATCCTCATACTTGGTAAGATGGATGGGGCGGAAAAGAAGGGAGAAGTGTTAGGACTTGAGTGGCGCAGCACAGGTGGGGTGTACTGCTGAGAGCTGCACAAGTCCTCCCGTAGAGGAAAGTTTTCCAGGCTAAGGGCAAAAACTTGATGACCTTCAGTTCCTTCAGTTTCAATTCTTTACTCCTCTAAGGAAGAAGATACTTCATTAATTGATGCTTATTCCACATAACCAACCACAGGTTGGGCATGCTCAACCCCCAGCTGTCTCTGAAAATTTGCTAATAATGTAAGCTCCTGAAAACTTTGTCTGGCAGGAATACACCATTGCAGGGCCAATGTCAGATTTGAATCTCATCTGCATTATGGGCAAGTTCTCAGAAAAGAGGACTGTATTAAGACAGACACAAACCAGAAGCTTTTCTCTTTTGCAGGACACTGTCACAGCCACAGAAGAGAACAAGATTCCCACTGAAAAAAAATCACTGGCTTCTTTAAAAATGCATTTGGAAAACTATTTTAGCAAGTTGTCCTTCTAAAAACATGCTAGGATAGCTAATTTATGTTGGAACTAAAGGCAGCTAAAAATTTTGTGCTAAGAACTATCATTTGGATTTCCATATGCACCAATAATCAAGATAAATCAAGATACTTCATTAAAAAAAATGCCTTAAGCTCTTGCTCTAATTAAAGTTGTGATAGGCTTTGGGCAATAAAGAATTGATTAGGGATAAAGATTTCCTGTAATTACACAAAAGGTAAGAACAATACCGTGCTTATAAGACCTGGCCAGAAAATTATATATTTACCAATATTCTAACAAGCACTTATCCCACATACTGAGAAGAGCAGCTTGCTCTTGAAGCAAGTGGCCCAGGCTGTCAATCCTAGTGGAAATATCCCTGCGAAAGAAACTCCCCAAAAAGGATGCAAACATCTAAAACTCACCTTTGCCAATGTGTCGCCTCGTGTTCTCAATGGTGGAATTGCGGTTAACATTGGAGAGCAGCCCCAGGCAAAACCTGTTTTTGTTGTTTGAAGGATCAGTGAAGCCATCCACCAGGATGCTGGTGGAAGAAGCATGGAATGCCTCCCCAACGCGGTTATTCAGCTCGTAATAGACAATGGAGCACCAGTGCTTTGGCTCTTCGTAAGCGACTGCCTGAACATCTGTAAAGCAACCACGCAAATGTTACAGTCTAGTGGCACTGGAATACAGGCCTGAGATTTAAAGATTCATAAAACTGCAGATTTTGGCTGAAGATCACTGAAAGATGATCTGGATAAGCAGCTGCAGTTAAAGAAAGGCTCTTCTGTCTTCAGTTATTTTTGAACTTTTCATTACCACAAACACACAATAGAATAATTTCACCTCAACTTCACTTGCATGAGACTCACAAGTGGAAAAGGCTGGCACTAGATATCCACAGAAAAGTGCAGGAAGCTCCCAAGAACATACCAAGCAGTGCCCCAATAACCCTGCTGCATTTTCTACATAATGCTAAGGTGCAGGCCCGGAAAGCAGAGAAACACTTTTGCAATCATACATCTCAACCCTGAACAAGAGCCTAACACACAGAATCCTAATAATTATGCTGGACTAAAGAGAAGATGAAATCAAGGTAGGTATTATTTAATGGGAACCTTTTATTCATCAAGTGCTAGCAAATAAAAAACTTGCAACTGTTCCCCAACAAAAGAATTACTTCTGGAGTAACAGCAAGGACTTCTCAGGACTTGTTTTTGCAGACTCTGGTAGCAACAAGCTCCTCCTCAGCAGCTCCTAAGCAAAGCTGGGAACTGTGCAGAATGCCGATAGGAAATCCATGGTTTGCAACGTCTATCTGACAAGCTCTAGGAACACATGGTAGTCTTGAGGTAACACTTGTGACTCTACACTGGGAAAAGTTTCTTCAGAAGATCTTTACCAAAGGGAGTTTCACAGTGGGTGTCCAACAACAGCACAGGCTTCTTCAGATGTCTCCACCCAGTACGCATTCTTTCAAGTGCCAAATACAGCTACAAATTATTAAACTGCCTCCAAATAAAAGGAGGCTAGTGAAGGGATGTGGTTGCTTTATGTGGTTTCTTTTAGATGAAGGAGACTATTTCCCTCCTCAGCCTAGCGCAGTTGGACTTGCTGCTAAGATACCAGCTTTGCAGATTAAAGCTCTAACTACAGGCCAAAGTGCTAACATGAAAATAAGACTGGTGTTACAGGAAAACTTGTTTCTCTGGCCAGAGGATTCCTTCTCCCAACCCCAAGTCTTAACTGAAATCAGCCAACTAAGACCAATTAATATTTTCCCTCATATTCCTGTTCATACTTCCCTTTGTTCATACCACTATGATTTTTCTGACATGCGAAATGAAACAAAAAAAAGTTCCTCCCCAAACAAACATTATATAACAGATACAAAAGGTGGCAAACAGTAGAAAGCAGGGTAACATCCTACATCATTGTGCAAAACTTCTGAGCACGATGTCTACTGCTGACTAATACCTTACTTAAAACAGTGGCAAAAAGGAGCTGGTCTTTCCTGATACCCTTGTTACTTTCTGTCCTCTCATGTCATTGTTAAAAAATAAAATAAGAAAAATCAGTCATTAATTATTAGTAAGAGGTTACTACACTTTGAATTCACATGAAGATGCCAGCAATTATCAAAGCTGCAGCTTTACCCCAGTTCTCAAAAGTCAGGAAGAAATCTTGCCAGCTGGCCATTCTTCCAGAATGAATCATATCTCTCTCACACAGATTTCATACTAACTTCCTTACATTTGCTTTAAGTCATGCAGAGCAGGTGCGCTTAGTCTCTCTATTCCCAGCATGGGCCAACAATGGAAATTACCCAACTTCATTGACAGGATGCAGCTTGTTAAGTCAAATCTCCTAAGACTAACAAATCACTGCGAAGAACATGCTTCTAAGAGCTTGCAAGAGAAGTGCTGCGGTAAGTTTACTATAAAAACTGTTCTTTAAAAAGTCTGATGCAGGTTGTAAAAGTAGTGAAATTACAGCATACACACACACAAATAACAAACACAGGAAGGCATACCGAGTTTTTGTTGTTTTCTTATTTTCTTTAAAACTGAAGGGGCAGAGGTGAGACTCCACTGTACTAAACTATTAGGAGGGAAAAATACTTTTTATTTTGGAATGGTTGCACGTTACAAGGGAAGAAGAAAAATGCAAAACCTCTTCTTACTAATGGAAGAACTCTATGGTACACATGTATTTTAAGAGGGGCAAACATGCAAAAAGTCTGCAGTCAGGCATAAACATTGCAAATTTACTTTGGGCCTTCAACAGCAGCAAGATACACACACGCAGTGTATCGTATCAGTGAAAACTGGAAATGCTACACAGATGGGGTTTATCACATGCAAGATTCATTCCACACAGAGAGTAAATAGGTTACCAGGGAACCTATCCAAATTATTTTAAGAGAGTAAATATACTTCCTGAAACCAGACATTAAGCTTAGCAACAAAACAAGTAAAAACTCAAACAATAGTTAAATTGTTCATACGCTTGTGATCTTTATAATCATTCTGGCACAGCATTCAGCTTGCTGCTCTTTCTTGGCATGGTCAGTAACTGTGTAAGCTTATGTGTTCTCTAAAGGGGCTATTTCTCACAATGTGACGAATGCACTAAATCCTTTACTCAGCAGTCACGGCTGGCTGCAAAGGCTTTAAAAAGCAATGTGTAAAAAGATGTCTGTGTCATAGTACATAAAGCAATAGGATATATACTTTTTTTAAATTATAGATTTCAAAGTCTGTAGCAATGCCAGCTCTGGCAGACAGCTCTGAGTTTTGAACCATGTGCTGCCATTGCCAGACTCAAAGATAGAATAAAAATGGGGAGAGGATGGAACAACACACACACAATGGAACAACACACACACACACACACACACACACACACACAGAAGTAAAAATAAAGAAAGCTTTTTTTTTTTTTAAACCCAGGAGAAGGGTTAACTATTTGAAGCAGAGCATATTCTCTAAGGACGTTAATTTAAGAACTGAATTCAAAACAAAAACATAATGAGAACAGACATTTTATGACATGTACTGTCTCAGAGGAAAAAACAGAGATACTCCAGTTGCCTGTGAAAAACGTCTGTGGGCATTTACATAATTGACAGTATTACCCATCCTCTGATCAAGCCTTTGTTTGGAGAACTATGCTTGACTATAGCTACTGTTATCCACAATTCAGTAAGCGCTGTATAGTGTTAACTGTACTGTTCCAATAAATTAATGTATTTAAGAGATACAGAGATTCCTTTCCTTGCACATATATAATTTCAGCACTGCACGTAGAAATGTGCTGCATTGTAAGAATTGTCGCTGTTCAGGGATTATAATTTCCAGACACAAAATATATAAAAATTACTTTGGTCATGACTTGTTTGGGAGTCAGAAAGTAATAAAGCCCACATACTTTCATTTTTAATGAGTTATGTTCTTGTTATAAATAAATATTTACTTTTTAAAAATCATCTCCAGATTTATTATTTTTCCCTGTTGCTGTAAGACATAAAAAGTTGTTTGTGTTTTTGTCCTCTTTTCTACAGCTAAAAATTTCCATAAACAACACACACACAATATGAAAAGTCAATTATTAACAGCATCCAAGAAGTTCTGAAGTACTTCACTGTTAAGAGGCAAAGCAGAAAATGAGAAGGAAGTATTTTTACCTCCTCTGTGTATGTCAGGATGGATTGCAGGTGCCATCATGTTGGTATCCATTGGCTGGGAGGTATCGTGTGTCATCTGATCTTCCGGAGGCAGGTAAGCAGGAGGGGGAGTATCAGCTAAGTATAGAAAAAGCAGAGATACACAAACCCTTTCCTCTCTTTAAAGTATATATATACACATACCCACATAAACAGTTTCGGCCTGGAAATGCTTCCAGCCTGACTCAGCTATAAACTTTCACCCACCAGAAATCTGAGAAAGCAATCATGGACCTTGATTCAGGAAAGCAAAGAATTACTGTGCATATTAAGCACAACAGTTATAAAAACAAGTCACTCCCTGCCCCCCACCAAGCCACAAAAGAAAGCTTAGCTACGTTGCCAGTCCACATCTTCTGCAAGTTGGAAGTGCCATATAGACATTAACACACAGAGCTCTCAGGATCAGACCCAAAGTAAATATTGAATATGGTAAATATGAACAGAAGTTGGAGCAGAAAGCTTTCAGTTCCAGCTTTTCTGTTTCCAGCATGATTCCACCAGCAAAGTATGCAAACACCCCTGATACATCCACGACTTCATTATTACTATTGCAAAGTAATGCTTTACAATCTAGCTCCATTTCCCTAGAGAGGAAACAGTAGAAAGTATTGAGGAACCCAAATTTTACATAATAACTTTTGGGTCTGGAATTTACTTGTGTCTCCTACTGGCTGCACTGGCCAGTTCAGAATTGAATCACTAGCATAAAAACCATCTCGTGAACTCTGACCGTACTCACTAAAACACTGCCACTGCACTGCTCGAAGTGCCCTAACCAGGTACTTGTGCTACTCTCCAGCTACCTATAGTGCTTCCCAAAGGGCTTCTCAGAAGCTGCAGGAAGCCGCTGATAGCACCACCTCCCAGTACACCACAGAACCCTCTCTTCCACATGAGTTGCACAGAGCTACATGCAAAAGAGTTTAGAAACCCTTGTCCAATTTCTGCAAGCTTTTGTTGCAAAAGCTGGGGTTAGATCACCACTGTTCTACCTCTGGTGAACACGGCTGCTGCTCGTCCCACGTTTACTCCATTGCTGAGAGCACTGACTGCAAACTACAACAGTAGTTTGGGGCCTTCAAAACCCTAAAAACCAAATCAGTATCAAGAAAAGGCAGGAGAACCGTACCACTGATTTGTAACTATTTCTCTCTTTTTTAACACAAGCTAATGAAATTTATTCACTGCTTGTTACTTAGGAGATATTCTCCTGTGAGCTTTATGTCTAGCACTGGCAGGTACACTGCTAATTCCCTTATGTGAATACCCTCGGTTGGAGGAGTGAGCAGCAGGGAGAAGATAATGTCTACAGGACTGCATTAAAAGCTTAACAGTCTGCAGTGGAATTTAAAAGCCTCCTGTTTTACTAAGCCTCAGCATTCGTGTGTGTGCAAACATGTTGGTGATGCACAGATAAGGAAACAGGACTGTAAGGCTATATGCAACAAATTAACCTGTATCTGGAAAGTTTTCAAGATCTTTGGACAATTTTTTATTTATTTATTTTTTTTTTTGTATTTTCCACAAGTCAATCTCCTCTTTCCCTAGCAGCGGACAACTGTCCAAAACTAAGTATGAAGGACATCAGTATCTTGACTTTGCTCTAATTCAATTTCTTCACTGCAGCGCTGACACGTCTTTATGGAGATGTGGACAGAACAAACCCCTCAAAGATCAAGTGAGCTTCCACACGCCAATGTTCAGGAAGACCTTCCTGTTGGAAAAGCCTTTATCTCTGCCTGCTGGAAGAAACCCAACCACACCAATCATAGTTAAAGCAAAACAAAAACACAGAGGGAAGACAGCTGTTTCTACCTCAACTTTTCACATTTTAAAACAACAAAGAAAAATTCTTTCCCTCCTGCCTCTGCAAGTTCAGTAGTCTTCATTCATGATAGAAACATTTTCAAGAGAAACTCCTATCAGCAGCAGAAATCTATGGATGTTAATTTTACCTAATAGAAAACAGATTTAGAAAACAGATTTTTACACGTCTGCCACTTTTGTTTACACATGCTCTCCTACAGCCCCTGAAGAAAACATGCAACCAGGCTATCCATAAGCATTTGCACAGAGTCCTTCTAGCATTTAGATCTAGAGATCTCTCACAGGCTTTTCTGCAATTTTTCCTTTTCACCAATTTGCATACAAAGACGTAAAAAAAAGACAGCTGCACAGAAACAAACAGCTACAAACAGCTGTCAACAACAAATAAAGTTTGCTACTTCTTTGACTGTAGGAATTAAAAGAGCCTGAAGATTTCTTTTGGGGGCCTTAAGGAACTGTTTTACAGTTGAAATGTATTTGTTTCTTGAGATAATATCATTGCGTGAAGTTTTATCAAGTAGCAGCCACATGATCTCCTTGAGAAACATCCTTCTTCTGCAGAACTATATCTCTGTGCTGAATTTATGATGACCTCTTTCCTAAGGAAGAATGAGCCATAGCATTCTTCTTGTATATTGAGTGTTATGCTCTATGGGCTACACTGTTAAACAACCATCCCAGAAAAATCCCTAGTTTTGAATCCCATCCACCACTGCAGAACAGTTTTAACCTTAACATTTTAATTGTGTTTGAAAGAGGAAAAACATTAAAAACCTCGATATTATTACCATAGGCAAACCAATTACATAGCCTTTATTACCTACCCTCTCAGCTTACTATTGAACACAAGTGTTGGCTGATAATCAAGTATTATTACACAAAAACATGAAGATACCTGTGATGTCCAACACATTGTCACTTCTCAAGAGTCACAGAAGTTGACCATACCTGGCATCTGGAAAGGACTTCCTGGGTCTGAGCTGGCTGGAGAATGGGGGTAGGTGCTGCTGCTGCTTCCAGGCGAGTTTGGATAGCTGCTGTTTGGCGAGTGGGGGAACGGGTGACTGTTGGGTTGCTGAAATGAGTCCGGGAAAGTAGCGTTGTGCGGCATGTGGGGCTCATTTTGTCCTAAGTTGCGGAACTGAGCCAAGAGGCTGTGCTGAGGGTTGTACTCGCTGTGCCTTGGGACCAGCACTGGAGGGAGAACTGAAAAGGTAGGAAAAAAAAAAAAAAAAAGGAAAGAGCCACAGCATTAGAGACTCAGTTCTGAAGGACTAGGCTATACCTGGAAAAAAAACATTCTTCACCCCCTAGGGCAAATTTACAGCTGCCTTAAAAACAAGGTAGTCAAATCAAGGAACACATGTCTAAGCAAGAACTCTCTTCCTTATATCCGGTTACTGCATAGCTTGAATTTGTAGCGATCATGCTAGCTGCCCTGCTCACCAGCCCAGAGCTTGTTTTCAGAGGGCCAGGGGAGAAGAGCCAAGGACGAGCTGCAATTCCACATTTCGGTTTTATTCGCACAAAGAAATGCTGAGAAGCAGTCCCAGTGCAATGCTGACGGGCATGTCGTTCTACCGCACTTGTGAGCCTGCTAATCACGTAATGGCCTGTAACCCAAAAACTTGCTAATAAGAACAGGGATTTTTTTCTGAAGACAATACTAATATCATATAGGCCTTGAACTGACCCTGGTCCCAACAGCTGTAATTTTATTTTTAACCTAGGCTATGCTCTTACCAGTTAGTACTAAAACGGTTATTAACCCTTCAAATCAGTTTACAAGTGTAATTTAAATAAAATTATCTAGTTCAAAATAATAATAAAACCGAGCTGCAATTGAGGTCCAACTATATGCTACTACAGGATCAGAGAAACGCACATCAGACACTGCTGGTCTCCCCACGCTCTCAAGGCCTCCTCACCCAAGGAAAACAAAGGTCTCTTTAACTGGGCACACGAACATGATACCAGCTACACCAAGATAAAAGAAACCGATCTTTTTCCAATGCCTCGGCCTCTACCTTTGAATGCCTCACAGCAAAGTCCAAGGTGCTCAAAAGATTAAGCGCTAGTCTTGTTAGAGACCGAGATTCTGGGATGATGAAGGAAGCGGAGGAGAAAGAAAGGCAGGGAGAAGGAGATCCATGCACACAGAACTGAAATGAGAAGTTACTGTCCTCCACACTTGCCCCTTCCCTTCACTACCTCTATTTCCCAACTCCACAGCCCCACAAGACCAGAGGAAACCCCATGTGTGCCTTCGAGGGAAGGTGCCAAAACCCACAAAGTGTTAAAGCCCTCTCCCTGAGCCTCCTGCCCTGTCCCCAAAACCTGGTGGCCACACGGGAGACAAACAGAAGGAAAAGGAAAAGCCTCCACAGCCAAAACTGTATCACTACTATTAAGAAAGGTGTTCAGAGACAGCTGCTTCACCAAAAGATGAATTATAAACTCATTGCAAAACAAGAACAAAATGTTAAAAAGTCATCTTGATAAAGAGGTTCTTCCAGTGCATCAGGACACCTTTACTCCTCCAGCACTCGGCTTATTCAGAAGTATTCAGGCTCTTATTTCAGAGTCCAGGGGTCTGAGAGCACCACGATATTGTTCCACCCACAGACCAGGCCTAAGGCCTAGGCCCAAATTTAAACTGTATACGAAAGGATGCCACACACACAACTTGCTCTCTATTCTGAGAGCAAGCCATACATTAACTGAAGAAGCAGATTTTCCTCACTTTTTTCTTTTGCTTATGCATAACAGAAAGAGAAATTTATCCACCAGATTTTTGCCTGCTACTGGCATTAACGCATGTAAGGTTTGATCCCAGAAACCTTCCTTGAACAGACACACTGGAAAAAAAAAAACCACACCTCATGACTAAAAATTAACGCTGTTTGTTAGTGTCAAAAGCAGGTTTTCAAGACTTAATCTGATGCTTCACTTTCTTAGAGCAGCTTCACTGAGTTTCAACGGATCTCAAGTACTTGAGACAGATGTCATTCCTAAGGAGATTTGTTTAGATATGAAAATTTTAACCAACTCCATCTTACAAGGAATATACAAAATTCCTAATTACAGCATTTTCTGAAACAAAGCACATCCATCTACCGCACTCTGGAAGCTCCCAACTGCGAAACACCCCAGGAGGAGCTGCATCTCCCTCGGCCAGGCAAGCTGCCTCTGGCCTCTGATGCAACTGTTCTCATAGGTCGCTGGTAAAGGCCACCAAAGAAAAAGCATTCAGGTGGACATCACAAATCCCCCTGTTCACAACACAGCAAGTGTCAAACCCTGTCTCTCTGAATTTTAGGATCTCTTCGAAATAAACGTGTTCTGTTAAGCCTAACAGTTCTTCTGCAGTGAGGTCAAGCAACACATTAATTGGTATGGCCAATGTTTGATGGACTCATAAATTACAAGTGAAGTGAAAAAACTAACAATGAGATCATGTGTTAAAAACTATTTTCCCTTTCCTGTCTTTATGATTCTTCCTTACGTTTCTGACCATTAGAAAAAACACAGCTTTCCTATCTCTTCCTTTCCTGCGGATGAAGGTCAAACCATTAACTTTTCTAAAGTTAATTTGTGCAGAAAGTACATCACCTACCTTTCCCATCCCCAACCTCACATTAAACAATGACACACATGACATCACAGGAAGCCATGCGATTTATAGCATTCTAAAATAGCTGGAGAACAGGATATTTTCTGTATGTTTTCTGTAATTAAAATAAGGCTGTGCCTGATTTTCCCCAAGGAAAATATATGCATGTTTTCGCCTACTGGGCAGAACCACTGGTGAAGTTTAGAAAGACTTGAGACAGGAACCCATCTCCTCTTCCCTACACTTTTCCTCCAACTAGTCTTTCAACCTAAAATAATTAAATGTCAACTTCTTCAAAATACACATGGAGAGGGAAAGAAGAAAACTACTGGTACTGATACCACCTAAATAGACTCCAAAATATCACTACAGAATGTATTTGGCCACTGTCCCTATTTCACACTTCCCTGCTTACAACCTTAAATGAGGAGAAAAAGCCCCAAAGGCCATGCCAGATAGGACAGAGACCACTCCAATTAGTCCAACGCTGAGACAATCGCTCACTGCCATGACCCGATCTCTCTGCAGCTCAAGGGCTTTTTGGCTGCCTCGCTGCTCCCTTTGGAGTCACTGAGGAGTTAATCTGAACGTCGCTCACCCGTAAACAAAGACGTGATCAGGGACTGGACCATTCAGAAATATGTTCAGCAGTACGGATGGATGCCAGGAGCTCAAAGTGTAATGGGGTATGCATACCGTTCCTGTTCCCCTCGTCCTGTGTAAGGCAGTGAGCTTCTGGTCAGGTTGCAGCCCTCAACCATATGGAATAACAAATTACTAGGGCTCCGTACAGCAGGGGAGGAGGCCGATCTCTGCTGCAGCTGCCAACTCCAGGAAAAGGTATAATTGAAGGGGAAAATGCATGAGCAAGTTATTCTGTGCTAAGCCAGCACACCTGTTGCTATAAAATAATGAAGTGGTGCACATCTTTGTTGTGGGGATCTCTGCAGGATGCTGCTGTAACAGTTTGCAGACAGAATTTCCCCCTTTTTTGCTGTCTTTAGTGGAAGGGAAAACAGAGAAATGAAAGATTGTTTTTTTAAATGATCACTACTCAGTATGATGCACTCATTTAAAGGAAACACACTACTAAATACACTGTTGTCTTAAAAAAGCTACTGTAACAAACCATTTAATGGACTAGTGCCTTAAGTCATCAGACAGCTTGATTTTTGTACCTTCTCAAACACCAAATTTAACGGTTTAAGGGGCTAAACTGTGTCTTAATTTCGCTGCAGATGTGGACCTGGAGGCCAGCATTAACACATGACTACTAGTAGTAACCCTGCTACTAATGGCTGAAGAAGGTAAACCACCTGGCAGTCAAGCTGGGTACCTTTGCAGAACTGTAGCAAAGAAGAGAGCCTGTATCTGTCAGCTGAGTAGGACAGCCTGGGAATTGGGTAGCTTGTTTTTAAACATGCAAATCATAATCAGAGTATGCCTGCACCAAACAAGTGGAGATGTATTAAAGAAATTACAGCTACAGGGCAATTTCACCCACAGGGCCATTTCATCTAAGAGCCAAGAATGCCAAAAACATACAAGATAGACCAAAGACAACCTGGCTTTTCAGATAAATGTTTCAACTAACCGCACCAAGAAAGAAATGCCTTTATGAAAATGTAATGGTGGCCTTTGAAGAAAGCTACTGATCTCTACTCTTTGTATCTCCAGTATGTCATCCTCTTCCTCAGAAAACTAACAGGTGTGCCTTCCTCAAGATTCTGGTTTTCCTTTCTGTTCTATTTTCACGCTCCAGAGATAATGATTTCAGCAAACATAGGAAGTTGCCAATTTTTGATTACAACTTCTTTTTTAAAGCCTCTCTATAAAAAAAAAAACAAAACACCCTACTCACCAAAGGACCTGCTGTACTTTCGAAGTAACTTGTTTTCAATTTGGATGGGGTATAGTTATCTTACATAAGACAAGGTGACAGCTAGTTTCTCTCAAGGGTTTATTTTTCCCCCTTGGAATGTTACATGAAGATTTGGGTAAGGGTATCTCTTTCCACGTCTGGAAATTCAAAGACCAAATACTGGAATAAACCAAGGGGCCATATAAAAGAAAGGAAGCTTTGATCACCCTTTCTTTCCAAAGTAAATTCCACTCTTTCTGTGACCTTTACGAAACAAAAGGATGAGCAACTGCTGCTGCATTTTCAACCATTCTGCTCTTAAAAATCATGTCGACTTAGTGGATGTATGTTATGTACAAGTGTTTGTGCAAGCTTACACCAAAACATGGCCTTCAACCCTTATGAAGGCCTAGGGGCACTATCATTAGATGGTGCACTTTAATTTCCAAGCGTCATATAGCTGTATTTTCATATGGATTTATGCAAAGCCACTCGTGTTTTACGGGAAAAATAAAACTGCAGGTTGGGAAGGAGGGAAATCCTCACACAGCAGTTGGTGCTGTCTGGAAATGGGCATGAAAACGTGGGGCTGGGGGAGGAACTTGAGGCTTGTACCCTGAAAAGACAAAGCAGGAAAGGAAGTGGCAAGAAAACAAGGGAAAAAAAACACACAACAAAACCCCAAAACATAGCAGCGTTAAACTAACAAATTTCAATCCTTCTAAAGACTCTTAGCTTAATTTCCTGCTTTTGACGCCACAGCTGCTGAAATCGGCTGTGGCATCCTGGTGAGCAGCCCAGTCCCACGGTGGGAACAGAGCAGGTACCAGCGCATACCCAGCTGAGCGTGCTTAGCTCTGCTTGCTGTCTCTAGCATTAAAGAGTCATTGAAGCACGCTGACTGAAATGTCTTGCCAAGATCTTGCTTGTAAACAATAAAACACCAAGTAGAAAGAAAAGTTTTAATGTCATTAGGTTTTCTCGTGTTGCCTGAAACAAGACCTGGCAAAATTGAATATTCTCTGACCAGAGGACAAGTTCTCACATACAAAGACACTGACATGTCTACTCTTAGGTTCGAGTTTACTCTTGGTTAAAAATAATTAATGCTCTTGTGGCAAACGCAATTCTCCAAGAATCTCACTACTTTATGTTGTTCCAATAGCACCTGGCTGAAGCAAGGCTGTGGTAGCACACCTTTGCTTTATTGTTTTCTCTAAAACAGAAGTGCCAGCCTTTTGGACTTTTGCTCCAAACCTAAGTTCTAGTAGCTGCAAGTGAAAAGGCTCAGTAATAGCTGTCCAGCAGTCTGCTCCGGGTGACAGACAGACAAACATTCCAGACCTTCTATTCTGGGAGAAAGCTGAGAGCTGCCTTGCTTTCTCAACTCTTTGCTTTATTTTGCAGTTTCTGTAGACCTCACAGCTTGATTTGTCGTTTTACATAGTTGCAACTGAAGACTGTATTTAAAAACAGAAGGGGGAGAAAAAAAAACCCGCAGTTGTTGCTTTATTGACTTTACTTTTACATCAGACATCTGGTCTAAATGCATTTGGCAAGTAATATTAGTACATTTCCTGCATTACAATATTCAGCTAACATTAGATTTTACTTGCGGATGCTCTGATAAGCTAACATTTTGATTAAACTGACATTTGTCAAGGCCAATTTCAGAATTTAGTACTAATTGTATGCACATTAGTGAGGGAGTTCTTGTAAGCTGATTTGGAGGGAGAAGCAGTCCTGATACAGGAGGAAGTTACAGTGTGATAGTGTATATTAAGTTGGACATTTACACAGACCAGAGTTCAAATTACCTGTATGAAAACCACAGTCACCATCCTACTGAATAGGTTAAAACATGGAAGTCTGGTCTTCTAAGTCAGAAAAAACATCTGAATCTGGTTAATTAAAAATAAAAGGAAACAAACACATTGTTCTTGACAAATTCTATCCTTTCATCATAGCTCTGTTTTCTGACGTATGGTGAGATTGGACAAAAACCCCTGCAATTTAGGCCATCCTCTCCTTTTTGTCTCCCTATTTCAGCTCTGGTGGGGAATTTTAGAAGAGAATTCTGCAAAACTGAAGCGAGGAAAGTTTCCCACTACTTGCCAAACAAACTGACAGTTGTTTGCTATTTTGGGGAACCATCCTATAATTGTACCCACCTGTTGTAGCATGCTATTTTTAAAGTTACGCCCAACAGCAGGGTTACACAGCAATAAGGCAAAACTTCCCTGCAATGCTCATGCACCCCCAAGCCTGCAGAGGTGCAGAAACCCTGCTATGGGAATAAAGGAGCAGATTTTTGTAGATTGGTTCTGTGTACGATCTCCTCTTTCCCTGTTTCAAATCAGCTGCTGGCCTCTGTCGCTCTAATTTCTTTTCCCTCCGTTTTCTTTTCCACTTCCCCCTCCTCCTCTCTCTCTCCTCCTCCCATTTCACATATATTCTCCTTCCCCAGCTTCCTCCCCCTTAGACTCCCCACACCAGAGAAGCAGCAACTTCCCCTTCATGTTCCCAGTGTCCCTGCAGTCTCTCCCCATACAGCACCATCCTCCAGAAGGCCAGACGGCGGGGGAGCACCGCACGCAGCTGGTCCGCCTGCTCCCTGGAGGCCAGGCCATCAAAGCCTCTCCATCTGGCCGGATGCGAGCCGGAGGCTTTCCTGCCCCCTCTGGTCCTCCCAGGTGCTGGGACCACGCAAACCTCAGGCCCCTGAAAGCCCAGGCAAGCTGCGAGCCAACAGTCCCACAGGGAATCACTGCTCACCCCCAGTTTTCCCTCCTGGCCCTGTCAGAATTACGGCCCTTGCCTGTTGGACGAGGCCTACGACAAGCTGCACGCGGTGTTTGAACCCTGCTGCTTATCTAAAAAGCGCTCATTTCAGCCATCTGCCAGGTAACAGCTCGGGTATGTTGGTTTTATGCACAGTGATCCTGCCTGGGTGGGTACCGGGGAACGAGATGGGGGTGACTAACAGACCCACTTCATTTTTCTGAAAAGTACCTCCACAGAGAGCATGCACACAAACAAGCACAAGCTAGCACAAGTGCATGCACAACCATACAAATATATACAATCAAACAACTGTATGGTTTCAAATGGCATTCAAAAGCTCCTTTAAACATGTATTATTGTTCATTTACTAAGGACCAGACAGCACCACTGGGTATGGGAGCAGCCAAGGAGCATTTACTTCCAGGACGGCACAAATCTAAACCTGCCTGATCCAGGACTTCCACCATTTCAAGTTCCTTTCTGCAGCTCTGGTGCACACAAGTAGATGTGCAGCCTGATGGAGTCTCACTCAGAGCAAACAGTAGAGAAGATCAAAGGCAAGTATGAAAACAATCAAGTTAAAGTCATAGGCAAGGAGTCCATGCTGGGAGCAAAACCAGCATGGCACACCTACTGCTCTTCTCAGAGCCTGGGGACTTGGTCTGTTCTTGTGGCAAAAAGCACCTATATGTTCATGTAAAATGTTTCTTGCCACTGAAGACAAGCTTGTTGAAGCAGACATCCACTTTAAATTCATGTTTATAATGGAAAGGAACATTGTGATCCTCAGGCAAAATTAAAAGCTCAGCCATTCTGACAGCGTATTCATGTCACAAACAAGCAGCTACTGCTCATCGTGCAATTTGGGTGGAAGACGGGCAACATCAGCTCCATAAAAGCCTCCCTGATGTACAGCAGAACACAGTGTGCTCTCCAAAGGAGAAGAGAAGCTGAACAGAGGAAAATCAATCATTTTTTTTTATCCACGCTTTGTTGGTAATTATAAAAAGTTGAACCAGGGCAGTTATTTTCTATCTCCAAGTGGATGCACTAATTGGTTGATGAATGCAGCCATGTTATTTTGGAAGACAGATCAACTGGTTCTGGACAGATCAGCTTTGCTACTCCCTGGCATCACACGGTGATGCACAGAGGAGCATCAGTTAACACCTCCAGAAATTAATAGCAAGAAGTAACACCTGCATTTCCCAAGCCAGGTTTAAGCTTGCTCAGATCAATGAAAAGTAGGTTTCTTCTGAGCCTGATCTCTGTAAAGACACCAGTAGATTCTGGACACATACCATTCGCTCTCAGAAGACAGCATTTAGTTGGATGCATGTATGTACCCTATAGATAAGTACTCTGCACCATCAACCATTTCTACACATGAAGCATAAAAGACAAATTAGCTGTTCTTTTCCCTTCTTTGTAACATATAAACTCAAAGCTTCTTTATCCTAGAAGGAGGATGAGCAAGGACACCTAGCAGAGGCCATATAGTATTATTCTGCATCAGATGGAACCCACAACTGGTATCCACCAAGAGTATGAGACAATGAAATATTCAGCTTCTCCATCTTCCTTCCTTCCCTTTAGCTAAGGCAAAAGAACTGAGCCTCCTCCCCTAATGCTGTGTTAGAAGTGTGATTTATTTCTTTCTTTAAATAGCAGTGTCAATTTAAGCACCTCTTCATCCTCCCTGCCCCCTATCCCATCCCTGTTTTGCTATTACAGGAAACTGGATCTAGGCTTAAAACAAAAATAAGGTTTGTCCAGATTCTAGGTCACATCTTTCATCTGATCCCATTGACATAGCTGAGGACAGCAGCAAGGAACACAGGCCACACATCCACAAAAAAATAAAAGGTACAGAAGAAGAGAAAGAATTATCTCAGGGGAGACTTTGGAAGGCCATTTCACATGTCCTCCAGCAAGACCAGAGATGTCATTTGTGGCATTTTCAGACAGGCATGAGGAACAACACACTTGCTTTTTCCTCTCCCAGTCTCTATGCCCAGTTACTTCTCATGTCTTGATCAGACTTAAGAATCCCAAACCAGGCAGGAGCTTGGTATCCAGATATCTCTAAACTAAAAGCTAAAACTGAGGAGAAAAAGAAGATCCAGCCAAGTAATCACACCAGTTTAGCTGACCGTGCCAGTTTTTAAAAGGCATCAAATTCAGACCCTGCCCTCCTTAATTAAAAGCTCTGCTTTGCCTTGCCAAGGGAGAAATTTGACAGCCATTAACTGCCCTGCACCAGAAATAATTCTGCACCCAGCAGACCTATGAAACAGCATCAGTGAGCTACCATAACACTTCTCCAGAAAATAATTCATCCCGGCATGAGATCGTATTCCCACCTCCTACAACCAAACAAGTTTTCCACTTTCTCCACTCCTTTCCCACCACCTCTGCTCCTGCCCACAGGTCACCCGCAGGGCTGTGTGGGCACGGATGCTCCCGCAGGGGAATCACAGTGCTGTCCTGATGAGCCTGAGCAATGATGCAGCAGGGGAGGGGAGAACTCTCCTCCATCCCACACTGGCTTTGCCCTCTCCTGACAAGTCCAGGGCACAAAGTAGGTTTCTGTCTGTTTCGGTTTTCGGGTACCAGCACCTGCGCAGAGCCTCTGAGACAGGCTGAGTTACTGCCTCACCTCCACGTCACACCAAGTCTCTTGGCAGATACTAGCGGTCAGGGATGCCTGGGAGGCTCTGTGTTTGAAGCTACAGGCAGTTCTCCTCTTCTCAGCCTCCCCCGGACTGCACACAAACAGCTTCTATCCAGCCTAGCTAACAGAAAAAAAAATCTTGCTTGAATTCAGACTACAGCATGCCAACTCCAGTATTTTCCAAGCTGAAAAGCAAGGATGGAGCAAGGTATCAAGGCAGAAAACCCATGCATCCCTCTGGCACCGTGAAAACTGGGAAGCATCCATAAGATTAATTGCCCAGCTGGGAGAACTACATGATTTTAAGTGTCTGAGGATTTACCGTTAATCCACTCTTCAAAACTTACACAACACTGAAACAAGTCACACGACGACAAACAGGAAAGTGCACAGACTGCACAGATCCCACCCCATGTACACGCCCTATGCACCAGCTCCCAAGTAGCTGGATCTGCACGAAGCAATTAGGTGTCAACCGCGCTGCCGAGCAGAGCCAGAATTTCACAACGTACTTGCACAGTCTGCACAAACCGCCCATCGGACGCTATCTAAGCTTCCAACTTTGTTTTGTCAAGTACGTTTCCAACCCTCCTGACTGCAATGATAACCTTGGAAACAAACCGTGGTATCTGCTCGAGTCTGTAGACTGTTGGAAATGGTGACTCATGCCTGAATTCCTACTAATCTTCAAGTGTAAGCACTTAGGCAGCAATAATGGTGTTTTAATTTAATGTCCAGGCAAAAGTGGGAAAAAATGGTTAGCAGAATTTGGGAGTGACTGTCAGGAAATGAAGACAAAAGAGGATGCTTGGAGGACACAGAGATCAGGGAAGGGAAAGGAAAAAAGAAGTTGTAACTTATGAAGCACGTATCTCCAGGCCAAATGGCAGTTCAGTTACCGCCTGTTTCCAGAGGTAAATGCTTTACCACTCATCTCCATGCGATATCTCTCAAAACAAGGCCAGAGCTGTGGTTAACTAATGCAAAACCCTCCTTTACATACCCAGCCAGAGACCTCAGCAAAGACACATCAGGCTTCACCTCCACTTGTGCACTTTGGACTCTATGAGAAGTTCCTAAGATGCAACTTCAACATACCTATAAATTTGTACCTCCAAACCACTATTTAACAGAGCATCTACAGAGAAGTGGAGCTAGCTCCTAGTTACCAGCCACCTCCAGAACATTTCAACTGGTTAGAGCAACACACTGATCTCCTGAAGGACTAAATACTTCTGCCAGCTCCATCAAACTGACTCCAGCCCTGGTACTTACAAGAAAACTGCCCAGCTGCCAACTAAGCAAGTGATCAGAAATACCTAGTTTTTCCTGAAGAAAGGCATTCACCAGGCAAAAGGGAAATATTTGATTTCTACCATCTCCAACTTCATTCAAGTTATTGAATGTTTGTTTTTCCCCCCAGCAAAAATTCTGTAGCTACAAGCACCTAGAAAAATTTTACCTTATACAAAACCAATTAAAAAGCAATCCAGAATTTTGGCTTACAGGTAGTAACTTTTTGCTGTCTCCCAAGTACAAAATGTATTAGATGACTTAGCACCCAAACCCCAGCTTTCCAACCACTTAAGCTACTTAGCAGTACTCAGCCAAAATGAGTGTTTTAGTTAGACACCTTTTGCAAGTTATATGCTATTTTTATCTTGTGTATCTCATTGAAGTGACAGGGCATTTACAGAAACTTATTTTAAATATGGTATAAGTGATCCAAATGAAAGTGTTCTCAAACTCAGTAATCGTTTCCAAGATTAAAGCAAAATGAGTTGTAACATGTCACTTGAAATTACAGTAACAGCAAGAGCTCAACTGTTGCTCAATCTGACTGAACTAGATGTCTTTCAGGAATCTTAATTCTCAATAGTTTGGAATACTGAACAAAAGCACCTGGTGCAGATGTGTAGAAAGCTAGCAGCACAAGGACGTAATTATTTATTTTACTGTCCTGCTTCTGCCTAACACAGAATTGTTAAGAACTTTTTAAAACTTTTTCCAGGGCAGAAGACTCCTTTGTTTAAGCATTTGCTGCATAAAAACCCTTACTTTATGGGTACCATTCACATGATTTCCAAATTCATACTAACACATCAAAGGGAAATATTTAAGATCTAGATATGCACTAAGTGTTGCAGATCCACAACAAACGCAATTTCCATTCACAGGAAAATACTCTTGTGACAACCTTATTTCCACTGTAGTTGTTAAGCTATACATGCCACTCTGCAGATACAGCTTCACAGCTTATAAAATGCCCAACACAGATACACTTCCCAAACCTAAACCAGGAAAGCCCATCACACCTGCAGTGCATTTCTGCACATGTCCCTGCACCACCTCACAAGTAACCAGAGCCTAGTGCAGATATATTCAAGCACATTTTATCTTAGTCCCAGAAACACTCCCTGATAATAAACTCACATAAGCAAAATTAAGTACAGATTTATTAAAGATGGGCTTGGCCTTTAAAGAGAAGACAGAGAGAATGGGCTGCTCTTTAAATAATAATGAGCAGGGAAGTGGATAACAGGTTAACAACCCCAATTTGCAGAACATCTGAAGGTAAAACTTCACGCAGAAAATAACCCTTGCTATCAAAGTTTCAAGGTGAAATGGTATCTTTTGTTGACTAAAATCAGTCTTTTCAAAAGGCCAAAATTACGCAAGATCTTAAAGACAGTATTATCTTCTGGAGGATGAAGAAACAGAAGTGATAGAAGTGAATAATTTGGAAATTGTAAAACCTCGTCAGAATAGTTTTCATACGCAAGCTACAGTAATCATTACATAGCAATGTTTCATATGCATTCTATCTGCATAGTTCAATAAAAAAACAAATGAATTGAGGGATGGTGGCCACCAACAAAGCCAGGTGACACCAGACCCAGCAGCTTGAGGCGTATGCTGAGACTATGCCTCCGTGCAGTGATGAAATGCATTTACACATGTCGAGTACTCATCCTGTGAAAGGGAGAACTGCTAATTAATGATTACATCCAGATAAATCGCAGAGGAAGAATCTGACGTGTGTAAACAGCCACTTTTGCTTATTTAAGCTGATGAGTCACATGATTAACTGCCATACTTTGCATTGTTTAGATAAGGTGTGAAGCTACAAACAAGGAAGAACCTACCAGGACTCTCTACCCGCTTGTAGTGGTAGGGATTGATGCAAACCTCCTTCTGCTTTGAACCAAAGGGAAACTCGCAGCATTCCAGTGGTTTCAGTTCGTGATGGCTCTGCAGATCTGGCCAGCGCCACACTCTGCAGTAAATTACATGTGGCAGCCCTTTCCGGTGTGAAACCTGAAGCCTGCCGTCCAAGGAACGAGGAATTGTGACACAGTTGCTGGGCTGACCGGGACAGCTTAACGCTTTCTCCAGCTCTTCCATAGCACCTTTTTTCTTCTTCAGTTTTTTCACTAACGCATCAACAGCTTTCTCTGCCCATTTTTCTTCTTCATCCCCCTGCTTCCATCCCAACAGTCTCTTCACCGCTGGGCTGGTGAAGGAGAATAAGCTTGTCACGTTCATGGTGACCCCACTTGGTCACGCTGGACACCACAGACCAAGCAGGAAAGACCGTCCCGTTCTTCCACCACCACCACCCAGCAGATTGTATCAATAGTCAAATGCAGTCTGCCCCAAATAATTCTGGTCCTTTTGCCTTTTCAGTCCTCCCGTCCCAGAATGGCAATGCTGACATTCCCCCGTGATAGACGTGACCTTCTCATTGTGCTAAAGGCTGAGAACCTGCAGGAGAACAGTGGGAGAGGAAAACAGATTTTACTTTTTAAGTTAACCAACAACAGTTAGAAACATTCCCCCCCACAAGATCTGAGCTACCCAAAACCAAACGAACAACAACAACAACAAAACAAACAAAAAAACAACCCACCCCCCAAAAAAATCACCACAACACAAAGTGTTGACTGAGAACTGGACTCAAAGAACAGCCTGACACAGACTTGTAAGCAGCAGGGCTTGCTGGTGAAGCTTTCATGTCCCTCCCTGCAAAATAGTCCTGAATAAATGAGGGGATTGCCCTGGAAAATAGTGAAGCAGCACAGACAAAGTCAAAGATGGTTGGGGGAGTTCGGATGAGGTGGAAGGAATGGACAGGGGTGAAGAAATGAAGAACGTAGCAGGACGACTCCCCCACCTGCTCAGGTCCCCCACACAACTTGCTGCATAGCCTCAGTGATTTTTGTGCCATGCAGCAAGGGGGACCACAACTGCATTTGCCAGCTTCCAACAATGCTTCTGCTCAGTGCCCAAACATAGCCTCAGTTAGTGCCGTGAGAAGCTGGATGGAAAAAAACAAAGCACAAAAAGACATGGCTGCATTCCCATACAGACCTGCCAGAAGGGCAAGGGCTCTGTATTAGGAACACAGCTCCCACCAAATCCAGCCTAAAACAGTCCCTCAACTTTCATCTTCCACTGCTAAGTGTGAAGGGCACTCACCGCAATCTATCAGCGGTGCCAACCTCAAACAGCAAAACGTCCCAAGGAAGGCGTACAAGAGGAGCAGCGCTTTTTGTTTTGCTTTCAAAGAGCAGCTGGAAGCAATACGCCCCAACAGCACTGTGCCACCCAGCCCTCCGCAAGCGATACTGCTCGAAAATCACTGCACCAGAGTTGCACATATCACAACCTGAGACAAAAAAAACAGTGCAGCTTCACCTCTGAGTTACTTTGATTAACAAACCAAAAAAAAAAAAAAAAGTAAACTAGAAAGAACCTTGCCCTCACTGATCTCCCGCATGAAAGCAAAGCTCCGTCTTCCCACCCTGCCAAACAGCCCTCAGTTTCTAAGCAGACTGCGATGAACTTATGCACTGATTACATCCTGACCCCTCCCGCTGCAACGCCAGCCTGCTGTACTCAAGGACACGCGAAGGAGTGGGTAGAAGGAACGACTGATAAGAGGGCTTCAGATGGCACAGAGGTCCCAAGCTGGGAGCCGTGGAACAGGGACGAAACAATGGGTGAAGGTGGGAGAGGAACTCCACGCAGGCTGGCAGAAGCCCCTGCTCCTGCTGCAGGGTCTGCTGTGAGCAGCAAGTTTCACATCTGCCCAAGCTGGAAGCAAGCAAAAAGCTTACCACTGCCAGCGGCAGAAAGGGGGAGAAAAAAAATAGGCAAAGAGCACTAAACCATCAGTTTTCAAACACAGCATGAAGACAGACAGGAAACGTATCCTGGAGTGGATACCAACAGGTTGCAGAGGAAGAGGGAAGGGGAAGAGGATACGAATGTTTTTGTTACCATCAGAAAGACCAAAAAAAAATAACCCATACACACACAGGATAGAAGGTGTCAGTGCAGCCGCATGAGACGGAATTATTTAGACTAAGAAACGACTGCAGATCTTGAAATTGTAAATGCCATGCCACACTTACCGTCCTGACTGTCATGAATTGGTTTCATAGTGTGCCACTATACTTGGAGTGCTTTAAGCTGAAAACCATCCACTTGGTTCAAATTAAGTTGTCACTGAAACAATTATCTAATTGCAAAGGTTTGGTTTTATTAGGCTGAAAGCATAAACCATATTTATATGAATAATGATTATGATCTAACAGAGACCATGTCTACCTGCTCTTCGTACTGGTAACTTGCCATTCCTTTTACGCTAAGACTTCTATCTGAAATAACGTCAATGTGATGCAAGATTTGCATGAGCCTGGGGCAAAGTTAAGAATTTATTTTGTTAGCTGGGCACGTGCCATAGTGCTGACTGAACTGAAACTCCATTACTGCCGCTGACTGTACTCCGTGTATATTTAATCCTTACATGCATTCTAAAGTGCACTATTAAAATGTTGTCCTAGCGTAAGAACCTTTTATCAGAAACCCAGTGTGTATGCTTCAAATGTGCTTGTAAGTATTGAGTTAAGAATAACTCATACATAATCTGTATCTCATTGAATGTGCTGAATATCTTTTCTCCTGCACCTTTCAAACAAAAAATGCCAGTTCCACACACAAGAGGTACAAGGCACAATGGTACACCACAGAGCAATCAAGTCAAGCTTTCTACTTCACATCTGTTAGAATTAAAACAAGAATATTTAAAAGACTTGAGTTGAAGTTTTAGTGAAAAAGAAAGTACAAATTCTAAATCTCAATCCACACTTCTGTCAACATTGGTGATGAACGCAGACACAGTTCTACCTAGGCACGACCTATTTCCACTAAGCTACTTTAAAAATGAATGGCCAAACTACTTCTCCGTCCTCCCCTTCCCAAGTCCTGCCTATTAAAAACTGTATGTTTATACCACTGCCTGGAAATACAACCTGTTTAACATGCGCTAGCACACAAGCTCTGCAAAGCCTAGGAAGACATTCAGATGTAGCCACAAGTACATAGATCATAGGAATAGGCTTTCTGACATTCTTGGCTCAAATCCTGTAACATGCACGTCTCCCATTCCCATAAATACGTTCCAAAACACTCATCATCACAGTCAAAGGTGTTATCTTAACAGCTGGCACCTCTGGAGCAACCGCTGTAGTGAGAAATGCCTTGGAGCACATGGAGAACGTTAGGCACAGTACTTGTAGATACACTTGAAGGCAACACGAGCCCCATTTTTGCCTGCCACTAACCTCCAGTCCTGGGACTACTGCTGAAGCCCAGCCTGCCCAAAGAACATCCAAGCCCTGATCAGGCCAGAAGACAAAGCAAAGGGATTGGGGGAAGGAAAAAAAGAAAAAGAAAGAAAAGAGAAAACCACAGGCTGCTGTATACCACTAACACCGAATTCCAATGGCGGTATTAAACTAAAAAAAGGCCGTGTAGGTGGAGTTTTTCATTTCCAAGAAGTCAAAAGCGTGCCCATAGCGCCAGGCTTTTGCCAGTACATTCCGTTTCCCTTTCTGCCACTTTTGGTTTTTGCAATGCATCATTTCCTGTATTACTTTTGCACAGTGGTCTTATCAGCTGGAAGTACACAATAAAGATTAAACCACGAGTCAGCAGATGACACAGCCTGAGTCTTTCTTCCCTAAATACACATGCCCTTCTGGGAAACCAGGAGCTAGCATTTCCAATAGCTGAGTGGCCACCAGCCCTTGAAGGGTACGTTTACTCACAAGCTACCAGTGAAATAAAAACATGGTCCAAACAACAGGACACCCTCCAAAAGGCAGCCTGGAATCAGTTTAAAGGAAATCAAGTTGTTACCCACTTATCAGCCACTCTTTACACATCAAAAACCACGCACTTTTTATTACACGTTCTGTCTGCTGATGGATGAGCTGGAATCAACAAACTTCTTTCAATACCAGCACTGCTTTATTTGTCCTCCTTCACTGCTGCTGTCTTTTGTGTCATCTTTGGACTGACACACAAACCCACATGCAGCTTGTGAGGAGGCTGTAAAACAAAACAAAAAAAAAAGAGCATTATACATACAGCTGTTTAGCCAGCCTTGGATTTAAACAAATGTACTTAGGCAAAATGCCTAAAAGTGAAGTTCTGCAGCCCTCAAAGCAGAGACAGTTACCCTGTCAGCAACACGAAGCAGACAGTAAAATACTCAGTGAGACTGTTCTCAAATTCCCACAGGAGATCCCATAGGAAACTGTCCTGCTTTGCATAAATGATTGTTTTTGGTGGGTGGAGAAAGGGTTAGGACAATTAGATGATCCTCGCTGTCAGGGAGGTGAAACAACTCCTAGCCTGAGTTTCAGGCAAACAAGAAGTGGCTCTAACTCTCCTACTAATTTTGTTATTTGTATTACAGGCTCGGTGATGCAGGTAGAAAGGATCCTATTATGTATTTTTAATATGTGCTCAGAACAGTTAGACATAAAAAGGGGCAGGAACCACAGGGAAGAGAATCTACGTAATTGTTAACAGAGAGAGCTGTCTATTCTTTGACTATGTTCTTAAAATTCAATTTATCTTATTTTATTCAGCATGCCTCCTCTAAGGGTCCATTAGGAATTGACAACATAAAGAAATAACAAGCAAATTTTAATTTGCTTCTTAAAAAATATTTAGTCATTTACCTTCTCTGAAAGACAACTTTTCAGCAATTCATGTTTCTTCTCAGTACAACTTTTTTTTTTTTTTTTTTAAATAAAAGGTCCAGAAGAAAAAATATCAAATTTTGGCATAGAAGCCAGAGAGCTGTCACTTTACTCCCAGCAAAAGCTATTTCCACGTATTACTAAAAAGTATGCAGTCCAAACATCTGTAATGCTAGAATGTGTTACACCATTTGTGCACCAGCTTCCTCTGGCTCCTTATCCTTGGAGAAAGCAGCAAAAAGTTTTGATTTCCTTCTTCATGCAATGTGACTTGTAAAACAAGAAGTCTGAAGTCTTCTGCTGAATTACTCTGTTTTTAACCAAAGACTTCTTTCTTTGCACTTTCTTATGGCAGAAGATCAGATCTGGTTCATCTTGAAAAAATGCACGGAAACCTGGTAAAAGCTTCAAGAGCATTACAATACACATGCAAAAAGAAAGCAAGTTTCATTTCAAACTGCTGTAAAACTCATTAGAGAGTTCATACAGAACCTAACTTGGCTTTCCTTGCATTTCTGAAAAGGATGAGGAGAACCAAGAAAGAAAGTTAACTCTTTTGGATGTATTCTTGGCATGAAAAACAAAAAATTTAAAAACGCAATCGCATTAATTTCTGCTCTGCATTGTACTGATACAGGTGTCAGTATGTGATACATACCTACACGTATCAAGCATTTGAGTAAGAAGCACTTCAATACTGGTGTTGAAAATACTTCAACATACTGCACAGGCTGTTTTCCTGGCACTGTATTAGACATCCAGCAAGGGCCAGCAAGATACTTTGAGCCTGTCCCGTAAGGCAGCCTCTCTCGGTTCCTGAGACCGAAGCACCATGCCCATAAAGAGGACTAGGACAACTAATTGCTCACTGTATCTGAATGAGGGACTGATTATCCTTTCAAGATAGTCTCCATTATGCCATTTTTTGGCCCAGGGAAAGTCCCTGTAGACACCTACCTGCACCACTTAGTACAGCAGCTCGTAAGGGGGTTTGTGAAGTGCCAGCTTTTTGCAAGAAGCATCTAGCAGTTCTCAACAGAGCAGATGGCTATCAATAGTGTTTGCCTTTAGAAGGACTTGCACAACTTCTCCCTCATTCAACAAGCCAAGTCAGACTGATGGAGTTCTGAACGTCACCCGAGCACCAAAGAGCAGATCCACCGCTCACTCAAAATGAGGAAGCGAGCCCAAGAGACGCTATATGTACTGGGGTGGAGGGGGGCACATGACAGCAACCCAAATGACAAACCCCCCAGTGCTCAGTTACTCCAGAGCATGATGAAATAAACCTGATACCATCAGCATCTGCCAGCTCCTTGCCAATGATCACCACGGTTCAAACCACATACGCAGCCTCTGGCTGGTTTCTACCACCAACCAAAAGGTACACTTTCCTGCATTCTCCTACCAACTCAGCTTCTGGTTCCTACATTTGAAAGACTTAAGGTAACTTCACTACTGCTTCTCCAGAGAAAATGCTCCAATTCTGTATGCATTAGAAACTGAATACTGTATTATAACCCAACTAAAATGGCTTAAGAGACTTTGTAAATAAACACGTAATTGTGAGAAGTGACACAGCAAATGCATGTTCCCAATTTTAACAGATGCATCATCGATTAAATTTGCTCCCCCCTTTTTCATTAAGAGCAGCTTTTCCCAATGCCAGATACTGTTCTCTGTAACTGTTCTGACATTTAAAAATTGTACACTTGAAAACAAATTGGAACAACACATCTTGCAAGAAGCTTATCTACACCCTAATTAGAGCACAACTCCTCCCTGTTTACAAGAAACACTAACATGTACAGCCTCTTAAACAATCATCAAATCCTCAAGCCATGGAGCTTTAACCAAGTTTAAAAAAAACAATGGCAAACTCCTAGTTTGCACTGCTGAATTTTACTTACTCCTGTGTTCAGAGACTCCATGAAGCCACAAACTGCCATCTATCTCTTCCTTTAACATCAGCTGGTCTTCTCTTTGCACTGCTTCATCTTGCCAAGACTACAGATTAAAAAAAAACTAACACCAAGTTTGCCAAATAACTTGGAGTGGAAGCCGGATAAGCCCAGTGCACAGGAGGGCTCGTACAAGTAGGATGCACCAAACTATACACCCAGGTGTGGAGAAACCCCTTCTGGTGTCGGCAAGCAGTTGGACTGACTCAGATGTGTTATCATAGATTATCTCTAAAACCGCAAGTTAATATTTTAACTTAAGTCAGGAAGGAACTGTGATTTGATTATTCAGTTAAAGTTCTGGCACATACAGGATTACAAAGCTATGAGCTTCATTCAAATAACTCGTAAGATGAATACAATGCTGTGAACCACAAACCGTGACAGAATGGTGTTCATGAGGTTGGTTTTTTTTTTTTTTTTTAATGCTGTAAAGGGGGAGACGACTTCATTTTCTATACTCTTTCCAAGCAAAAGGCCACTTAAAGAAATCTTCAAATGAAGCCCAATATTCAAAAGAAAAAAATATTGAAACAAATAATTGTGATAAGATAAAATGAATTACTAGTCGCAGTAAGTATTTATCATCACAGTGAGTATCTTATTGTGCATCTTTGGGCAAATTTATCCACATTGCTTGTACACACCACATCATCCCCCCTAGCCACCTTAAGTGTGCAGGAGGACAGGAGAAGGCGAGGAACTCAGTCAGCATCAGAAGATGTCACAAGCCATGTCTTGAAAATGCCGAACAGCCTGTAGCCCCGTTTGGACCACTGCCTACAGCCCTGTGAACATGGTGTATCCATAAAGATGCCATTACCAGCCCAGCCATCTACATTAGAAGTCCTTCACTAAAGAGTCAGAAAGCTGTGGAAAATAGCTTCTCTTCCCTTTCATCATAAAACTTTAGTACAACTCCCTTTTTCCACAAAGAGCATTCCCTTTCCTGACTTTTTGAACTGTCTTCAGAAAACAGGTGTTGTTTACAACAATAACAAACACACATCTGTGTGGGTGTGTTACTACACACAAAGGCAGGATAACTGAAACCTCTTCCTATATTTAGATCTGTCTGGTCAGCTCTAATTGCATAATTTAATCAAAACCCTCTCCAACGGAAACACATCCATATTCATCACAGGCATCAAAGGAAACATCTTTACAAACTATATCCTTTTACAAACCGACACATGGTCCCACGCCACTTGTCCAATTGTTGAATTCCTCCTTTGGGAAGGGCATGGAATTTTATTTCTTTTTATCAGCTGAAAAAAGCACTTCCCTCCAATTCATCAGGGTAGGGCAGGAGGAACTTCCTTCACAGGTGAGATGGGGAAAATTTACTGACATGTCACTTTCAGGGTGGCTTTGTGTTTGTTTTTGAAGAGTAGTTAAAACATACATTTGCAACATAAAGCAAAAATCTTTGAAAAATGCCCATCAGCACCCAGTTTTCAAAATTTCTGAGTAAAGCCCATAAAATGCAAGACGTTTTGTCTTTACAGGATGGCACAGACTGCATGGAGTCACGACAGGCTGTCGCCTCATCTAGAGTAGCTCTACAACAGAGTATTTTTAAGGAGGGAACCACACCAAATGCAATCCAGTTATGCTCAGCTTATACAAGCCAGTGCTCCAACAAATGATTCATTTTACCAAGAGCATGCACTGATACAGTTACATCAGCTGCATTAAACCACTTCTAAAGACTGTGACCCAGACCTCATTCATCAGAGATTAAGTAAAGATGTTAAATTACAGTTCCAAATCCTCAGCTTTAAAGCAGAATGTTTCACCAATGAAAGAGGCAACAAAAACTGAGAAGGAAAAATTATTTATTCATTAATGAAAGTGTTATTAGGTCAAGCCTCAGTAAAGAGTAGGCTGATGAAAATTAAACCAAGAAAAAAAAGGTCATTAAAATAAGTAGTTCTTTTCACAGATTAATCCCCCACCCACCATTTATACACTTGAAATAAGAATGGCCTCTCTGGATTGCCACTACTGAAGACTTCTTCATGATGTATGAAGTACACACTTCTTTAGATGCACGCTTTACTTTTAAAAAAAGGATTCCTCTAGTTTTCCTCCTTTTTGCCTGATTTGCAAAATTGATGGAAGTATTTTTTGCCTTTAGATGGCCTTCAAAGCACTATCTTCAGCATCTCTTTGAAACAACAAGATGCAGAGTGAAAGGTCCACGTTCAGTTTCACAAACCGTCTTGCAATTCACGACTGTCATTCTGGACAGAGAAAGCGTTTAACGATGATACAGCTTCACAAGCCAAGTTTACACAGCCCAGAAACAAACAAGCAGATCTGCCAGATTTCCACCCTCCAGTGAAGCACTGTTTAATTACTGCTTGCCGTTAGCAGCCCTCTGAAAACCGGGACCGGACCTTCAACAACACGAATTCCTCCCATCCCTGGTCCCCAGAAGAGGCGGTCAGCAGCAGCCCACCACCGGGCCACAAACACTCCCCGGCACTTGCTCCGTATCTGCCAAGCCTCCCGAACCCGCCAGGCCCTTGGCAAACAGAAGAGGCCAAGATCACAGCGTTTAGAAATGTCTCTTTAGCTATTACAGAAGGAAATGAGAATTGTTAAGATCTGCAGGTAAATACGCATTTAGAGGTTCACCTGAGATCGGGTCAGGAAGTTTTTGATGCCCATTTAAAACACACCACAGATCGAGACTGAGGGAGGCCTTTACCAGCACGTGAGTTACACGTTTGAGCTTGTCCACACCAAAACCTCGAACTGCCTTCAACTACACACCACTAACACCTCAGCATGGGCTATGCTCCCACCAACATTAAAAACTATACTGCTGGAAGAATAAAGTCACTAACACACAACTATCAAGGCATTTATGTGGTCTGTTACTCTAAACCAAAGTAGCAGGCACACCTGGCACAGAGCAGATCATGCACCACCATGGTTGCCAACTAGGCCAACAACCTCACTGGTGACAGGTAGGCCAATGATGAAATCTAAAGGCTCCATTCTTAGGAGCAAAGTAGACAACTGACTTAATTTGTTATCAGTGATGTTTTCTTCCTGGCATCCCTAAGCCTGTAAAACCTCATCAGCAGGATGAGCACCGTCACACACGGTGCTGGGCTGGTGCTCAGAAGACAAATCCTATTTCCTTTGGGCAAGCCACTTCCTTGCTTAGAGCCTCCGGTTTTCCCACTTACAAATGGAGAACAGAACTTGCAAAAGTAGTGCAGAGGTAAAGAGATGAAGAAAGACAGTTTTCAGCAAGGATCTGGAGGGCAAGGCACCACGACCGAGACTGGAGCACGTTCCAGTGCTACTGCATCGATCTCAGCCAACCAAAGGGCCTCCAACTACAGCCGGCAGGGAACGAGATGCACGGATCCTTTACTCTCAGACACATCTTCCCCCTTCTAAAAGCACAAAACGAGGACGCACCCGCGTTTGAAGATTCAAAGAGGTCCAAAAGGCTGCAGAATGAAACAAAACCACGTCACAGCCCTGAGTCAGAACATCTGCAGAATCTCACGTCAAACTATTTTCTCCTATTCCTGAGATCAAGGCTTCGGAGGATTTTGAACAAAGGCTTCAGCCCACAGATAGGAACTGATGGTGCATACAGCACTTGCCAACTGCACAACTCGAAAGGAAGTGGGAGATAGCCTCCTACACTGCTTACTGGGAATACGGAAGTTTTATAACAAGCGAAAATGGTTGTTATCTATCTATCTGGGCCCCTGGTTATCTGCAAGCTTTTTATGACTTTGGAAGAGGAATCAAGCCACATATAAAGAATCACTCAATATCCTTTTCTTATCTGAGAGGTGTTTTTTTTTTTTTTTTTTAATTAACAGAGCCTATACAATTCTGCATACAGAATTCAGGGAACTTACCCATTCCACCATCATTTTCTAAGACAAGCTTAAAGTTACACACTTGGGGCTTTGCAGAACTGAAGCACTGCCCCCTTACAGCTCAGACACCAAAACACAGCATTTCCTGACCAACACATGCCCTCTGGGATCAGCAGCAAACTAGCTAAAAACCTGGCACAATGCTTCCCAAGCTTTCCATTGCTGCCTGCTACTGAATAAACAGTTGTAGCTGTCCCAGTATAGAGGACAGGAGGACTCCAACCCCCAAATAAGTTGCAAAGAAACACCAGGATGAATTTGCAGGACTTGCAGCTCTCCAAGACTACTTACTTCTAGGCTAAATGCCAGTGAGCAAAAAAGAGCACATAGTAATTTCACATTCCTTGTCTCTAAGCTGAGAATCTAGATGCCTTTAATTCTGTGGCTGAAACCAGGACTCCCAGGTTCTCCTGATAACAAAACTTTAGACTCAAACAACCCAGGCTGCTGGCTGGCCTGTAAGGCTGAGGACCCCTGTGTCCCAAGTACGGGGAGGCAAGAAGCTAGGCAAAGGTGTGATGGAAACCTGCCTATAGTCAGAAATGCAGAACTGTGTTTATTGAAGTTCAGTGAAAGCAGCTTGCCACCAGCACACCCCAGTCAGCTCCTGCAGTGTAGGTGCTGAAATTCCTCCGTCCTATGCACACACAGGAGTAAAGTGGAGAGAGAAGCAGGGGGTCACTTGCTGAATTTCTCGAAGGACCACCACAGCCAGGAAGGCATATTATTCAGACAGTGTGGTTGAGTCAGCCCAGTGTCATCTCTTCTCCTTGCAAGCAGGATGAGCACTGCATGGGCACTAGGCCTATTTCCCAAAGTAGCATGGACGCTGGCCTCAGTGACAATGCTACTCGTGCTAAAAGCCAGTACCATATCTGTCGCCAATACCTGGTCATGGGATGGAGATGTGGGGACAAGCAGCAGTCAGACCAGTGTGATCAGCAAGAACTTCACTGGAATCTTCTTCACGAGGCATGTCAGACTGATTGATATCTACTAAGCAGATGTGCACTCTGATGAACGTCCTGGAAGTTTCCTTCAGTATCTCCTCCAAATTGCAGCAATGCACACAAAGTCTAAGTTATTTAAACCTCCCACTTCCATCTAACCTGCCCACTTTTTGCCTCTCCCAAAACGACCACTTTCTAGTCTAGGATCAGAGTGGTACACACAAGCATTCATCAACTCTTTTCAGCCAAAATAAGCGCAGGAAGCTCTCCAGCTGGCTCTGAGGCACGCACGATGGCACACAGGCATGTCTTCACATCAGGCAGATGAGGACACACATTTACAGTCCTACGCTTTCAGTAACTCCTTCAATAAAAGAAAATGCTTAGGTGGAGGTATCACCAGGAGGACTCTGACATCCACCTTTACCTACTTGCCTGCTCCCACTTCACAGACTCCAGGAGATATACTGCATCTGGTCATGAGTTATAGCTGATAAACTAGTGTGGGCAAGGGCAAAGGGAATAGTTAGCCAGGAAACCTTAGTAAATAGCCCTTGGAGTATTTATGCCAGTTATGTTAGGTGATGTTTTCTGGAAGAAAGAAAAAAAAAGACATTAACAGTACATGGTCTGCCGGTTGTTTCACATTATTTCATACTGTAAAGAGGGGGGAAAAAAGTTTCTACTACCATGAAGTTAAACTTGGAGGACATTCTTTTCCCCGTGAGAAAAAGAACATTTGTCCTATCTTATACAGGATGTTCTGCTCATGCAGTTACATTAAACTAGAAAAACACTTCCAATACAGCTTGCAGTTTATAGCAGCAAAACAGCACTTGACCAGAAAAGCTTGTTTAAGTGTTCCTCCCCATCCATCCTCCCTCACCCCCCATAAAATAAGCTACATCATTAATCACTGTCATTTTGCTGCCTATATAACTACACTGGGGTTTTGTGACTGACGTAACTGTTGGCAGCCTAACCTCACCATGCTAATCACCAACGTAAGTATCTGGGAAAAAAAAATGTAAATTAGACCTTTCCTTGGCAAGCATTTTAAGGAAATCTTCATCCGGGAGTACTACAGTACTCGTTTACAACTGGCTACCTCCAACAGCTGCCTTTGGCCAGCAAGGTCACAGGTCCACAAGCAGATGAGCAGCTCAGACAGCTTGTTCCCACCCAAAAAGAAAAAAAGTCTCCCTTCATTTCCTTGCTCCAGCTTTGGTACTCCAACATAATTCCATGCTCTGCTTACAGTCTGTCAGCCCATTCACCTTCCTAACCCGGAACAACCACAGAAAGTCTTCTGCAGAGCAGTGCAATCAGCTCAGAGCAGGATGAGCACCAAAGTCCCCCAGCAAAGAAATCTGTGGCCTGGTCTGAGAGGAGCTGAGCTGTTAAGAGTCCTTTCCTTCTCATGGAACTGCCACCTCCCTAATTTTAAACAATATCTGGGACAAAGATTTAGTGTTAGCTCCAACACAAGTAGTTCAGTCTCTGCAGCATACAGCTCATTTGCACAACCCTGTCTCATCCCCAGAGCAAAAAGCTCTGCCCCAGCTGGTTCTGAACAACCAAAGGGTCTAGCAAGCACTTCAAGCAAGCTTAAGAAAAAAGAAAAGTGATTTCATACCCATCTGTCCAAAAAAACCCCGCGCTACAGCGTTTTTAGCTGAGAGTATTTATAGAACGTTTCCCAGATGAAATCTAATACCACATGTTACAGAAGCTATAATTAAGTTATCTCAAGTTTTTAAGTTAATATGGACAAAGTTTTCCTTTGGCTACTACACCCAAGTGGAAGCACTTAACACTGACACTTGCATGGCTAAAATAAAAGGCCTATTATTAAATATGCCAGACTGCAAAGCCAGCAGTGGGCAAAAACACAGAACAGGAAACTGTAATAGCTGAGATGGCAACCTATATATATAGGCAGGTTTCCCTAGATAGCCAGCAAGATCAAAATTCACACCTTTTTGAAACAGTATAGTTCTTCACTGCATTCACCAGGTAATGAACAAAACAGAGACAAAGACATAACCAACTCCCAGTTTATCCATCTCCTAGTCTCAGTGATGAAAAAGCAAAAGCGTCTGATGGCAAGAGCAATGACCAAGAGACTGCGTGAAGGGAGACCAAACTCTGGTCCTGAACTTTGGAGACTGATGGAGGAGACCACAATGATGCCACTTGATTTTATTCCACCTCCCTCTTCCCTCTCTGTGCAGGAAAGCACCCATCTTAGATGTCTGAGATTCCTGAAGGACTACACATGTGAAATTAAACTAATGTAATCACTTCATGCACTTAGCAATCCCTGAAGTCATCATGTATGTGCTATCAAGTCTACAAGAAGGTCTAGGCAAGACATTTCAAAACCACTTTCATGGCTGTTCTGACAAAAAAAAATAATGTTGTAAGACAACTGGAATAAAGAAGTTTTCAAAACAAACCCACCTAATAATCATTTGAAAACAACAATACTTTGGTCTACGTACATAAAAACAAAAAACAATTAGTTCGGGAAAATTAGACAGAAGCCTGCTTGCTTCAGTGCAAATACAAAAACCACATCAAGTGCCTATTAGGTAGGGGTAGGGACAGAGCTTCATTTGCTTTGCACAGTCAGAGTCACAAGAGACCTGGCTTTTAAAGTAATATGGCATTTTCACCAGGAAGACAAACTCAGTGGATTCAGTACTGTTAATCAAAAGTCATACATTTCAACAGAGGATAGCAGATTTGGTCAGAATTCTACAAAGGACGGGCTTTCATGAATTATGATCAAAATCACAATCAGATCACTTTGCTTCCCTGATTTTGACCACTTCAAGTTCTATTTAAAATGCCCTGTGACCTCACTGTACTTCTTTCAAGAATTTCAAATACAAATCAGATACACTATAATGCAAAGCACAGAAAAATATTAACAACAATATCCCTCCTCAAATTTTAGACATTTGAAATATTTTCAAAGCATCCAGAAGTCTTGTGAGTTGCCTCACTCATCCTTCCTTTGCTCCTTGTGCCCTTGAAGTTTGCTTCACATATGGCTCTGTTCCATTAAAATGCCAGTCATTTGTCCTGTCGCCCTTGTTTAACACAGCTCTGGTTAGAAGCCACTTTTCCACCACTTCTTTCACTGTCTGTGAGCTACTGAAATGTACTGACCTGCAGAGGGTCCCATACCATACTCATCGCTATAGCACCTGATATCTTCAGCAACGATGCCCAACCCTGTCATGTCCATGTGTTCACCTCCCAAGCTACCTGCAGAGCTAAGATGGGCTGTCTTATTTTAATACGTGGAGTAAGGGCAACAGAAGAAGAGAAGTCAGATAACTCATAGCTAAGTTGAAATCCAAACCTAAGCTGCTTTCCCCAAAGGAAACCACAACAGTGGTAAAAATATGTCAAATTACACAACAGAGTACTTAGATATCAAGAGAAAGACCCTTCAAGAAACAGAACTGTTTTATTAATGATCATATTTCAGTAACCTTTCCAAACCTGTGAGCAGAACCTACACTCTTAAGCTGGGGCTAGTGGCCTGACTTGGAAATAGTTCATACAACACAGCTCAGAAACCCTTGAAAAAAAAAGACAACCGGCCAACAGCAAGCAGAGGTGTTCTGCCAACATTTCGTCCCACAGGAACACTCAAAAGAGTTTGTTTTGCAATGTCTTGGGAGGGCTAGAAAGAAAAGAACAAAGACTTTAAGAAAAAACAACCTTCTCACACACTTGCTATCCACTGTGTAACTTACAGGGACACCACGAAAAATTAAACTATGTTTGTAACCTTAAAGAAGTTATCAAGTGAAACAGCAGGAGATGTCAGTTCCAGATGGACTTGCTTTCGCTTCCACACTAACCCTTCCCCTTCCATATGTGTCTTGGAGAAAAGTTTTGAGAGTCCTCTTTCCACTGCCTCAGGAAATATAACTAGTTAAAAGCCACATATTTTGTTCCTCAACATGTCAGCTGAATGAAACTCCCTACTACTAAAATAAACGCAAGCCAGCAAGTGCATTGCATTAATTCTTTCCACATTAATATTCAAAGGAAACCTAACAGATACAAAGGTGAAATACATTGCTAGTATAGTCAAATATGCAACGCATTAACAGTATCTGACCAAGCAGCAGATGTTTCCTCCTTCTATCACCCTCAGAAACACATTTCAGTGAAAGCCACAGTTTGTTGCAACTTGATTCCCCAGATATTTACTTCATCTCCAACCAAAACTCCAATGATTTTATGCTTTTAAGTGTTTAAGCAGCTTTTAAGTATTTATATTCAAATAGTTATTATAGGCACGTACCTCAGTAAATTAGCAGACTCTACTCAACTTTATATTGGTTTACTCTACCTTTATCTGGTCCAAATCATTTAACTTCCAACAGCAGTGCATTTTATTTTAGGCACTGATATGTGCACATGCAAATAGAGCACACCTATCAAGTGTGAATAATCCCGTATATATGCCACAGTAAGAATATGGAATCTTTAAGAGTTGTGTCCTGGTTTCAGCACGTTACACCAGACAGAATGCTGCTATTATTGGCAATCCCTTAAAACACTTGAAACCAGAAGTCAGAAGTGATTTATCAGAAAAATTTCCCCAGTAAATCAGTGCTTCATGAAAACACAAAACAAGAAAATGCTAATTCCCAATATGAACAAACAGAGGAAGAAAAGCAAGCAAAAGTATTACCAACTATGGTGACTGCACGACCTAAGGAATCTGAACATAAAGGTTTGTTTAAATTCATAAAGCCCTTTTTGAGCTGCTGCATAAGTGTCAAGTGTTAGCTCTGTGTGCATATGTGTGTGTTTTTTTTCTTGTTGCCTACCTGGACAAGTTTTTAAACAGTCTTGTAACTGCTGCAGAAGAAACTCTGTAACGTGGTAAATCCTGAAATCCAACTTCAACTCTTGCACAAAGTACACATTAAAATGATACATTTTCAGTTTCCCCTCTAACAAGATTTCTTCACACTGAAATAAGGTCCACCAGCTGAAGCTGTTAGGCACACATGACTCTTACGCCCATGGGTACAGAAGCTTCTGGGCACAGAAGCGAGGAGAATGAAGACACTCAAGATTCTGTCTATAGCACTAACACTGTCTCTAACACTGTAAAAAAATAAAATAAAATCATGGATATCTGATTTCCAAGTTATCCAATACTGGACTGATAGTCACATATCACTTTGATGTGGATTGGCATTTTAATGCTTGTAATGACAAAAACTTCCATGTTAAATACTTCTGAATACCATTAAGTGCTATTTAGACAGTCGTATCTGTTGCCATGTTGGGAAAAGTTCCCTTTATAAGCACAGAAATATGAAATAATGTTTCAAAAAATCACTGGTGAACCACATTAATGATTTGCCTACATGCCAAGTCAACATAATAGTTGCCTTTGGATGACACTGCTTTGAACAGTGCCTAAATATAATGACTTATATAAAGGCATGTTTAAAAATAATTTGTCTTCCTCCTCGTACTCCAGACCTTTCCTCTGCATGCTAGGCAAAAGGGTGGGGGAAGACAAAAAGAGAAAGATGGGCGACATCTATTCTAACATCGCATTCCCATGTGGGTAGCCTATATCAAAATAAAAGTGACATTGGCCCAGACTAACTTATATATTATAACTAAGACCAACTTAGTTATATCAGCATGACCACATTGTGCAAGTGTCCAGAATTGCTGTACTTGTGAAGTTCTCCGCATTGGAAAGTCCCTCCTTCCACAGAAGGAAAAATAATAATAAAAATTGACCTATCTACACAACTGAGTAGAGCTCAGTGTTATGTGTGCCGAATACTTTACCTCACCCAATCTAATTTGAAGTAGCGTCCTCCAGCTTTGCTCCTATTCAGCAAGGAGGCACTTCCAAAGCCAACACATGCAGGCAAAAAGCTGAAGTGGGAACAGATCCTGTACAACCTGGCTTCACTCTGGAAAACATTTTGCATTCCTTGAAATTAGCCTGTTTGTTTTATGAAATGTTTGGCTTCTCTATCCTGTTAAAAAACAAAGACACCCCCATTCAAATACACACAAAACAAAAAAGCTTCTCTAATGCAAATTAACGTTTGTTCTCGGAGGAGGATAGAGATCTTTGTGGCAGCCATTAACAGCTCAGAGTGTCCTTCTCATCACCCCTGAACCCACCCACTGCAAAGCCCTTCACAAAAGGCCTAATCTAACATTTTCCCTTGTTGTTCGCAATCTTGAAGAACAGCCACATTCTCATGGAAATAGTTGTTATATAGCAGTCTGTGTGGATACAGCTCTATCAATTTTTTAAAAAGTACCACTTTAAAATAACTTGATTCCCATCCCAAGCAAAAAACACTAACATGAAAATCCTCTATGCTGTTCTGAAGTTACACCTTTGCAGCTGGTGCAAAATGAAGGAGCAGCGTAAGATGCCTGTCTAGACGAGCCTTTAAATTGCAAGCATTTCAGGCTACGCTTGCCGAATTGGTGCTTATTGTTTAAATGCAACTTTTCTGTTAAAGAAACTTCAAAGGTAAATTTCTAGGAACTGTGTATCTTTATTAAGACTTGTACACATTCTGTTTTTTGAATAAATGTAAGGCCTGTGGAACAATAATAGCCTGTAGATACCAGAGGGAAACAACTTTTTTTGAGGAGAGAGTAGACTTTTCCCTGCTCTGCAAGCACAACTGAGCCTGTCATCAAAACCTAAGCCACAAATTAAAAAAAAAAAAAGATAGAAAAAATAAATCATCAGTAGAACCACTTCATTACCATAAAGCATTTCATGAAATCCAATTTTCTTTTTCACAGATTTGTATGGCCTTGTTTTCAGTTAGGTCACTCCATTAATTCACCTGCACTGACACAGCAGAAGAGAGCTCCATACCCACATGTTAGAAGACACTGCACCCAAATGCGAGTTTCAGTTCTTTTACTGACTGCTCAGAAAGCATCTCAGCTAAAGCACATCTTGTTGCGATGTAACTGAAGATGAATGCTAACAGCTATTTCGCCACTAGTGACTTTTCTTTGCTTCTCTCAAAATTAGCTTTCTAGTTACCCCTGAGTAAAAATCAGCAAGTAAAAATAAGATATGTTTCTTTCTTGGAGGGGAGAAGCTCAAGAGATGTAGAGCAGAGTTCACACCAACTCAGGTATGAAAAGTTGGTTTAACTACTAACACATCCAAAACCCTCAAATCTCCAACTACCACACTGACTCCTGGAAAAAAGAAAAGGAGCTTTAGGAGGATTTTCCCCAAAACACTTCATAGTGATTTTATCAGCAGAAGTGGCAAGACATAAGATGTGTAATATGTAATACATTAAACATTTTACTGTCTGTGACACACTACTTTAAGCTATTTAGAGCAGAAACATGAATCTGAAGCTTGCAGTTGCCTCCACTAAGAAAAGTAGAGTGATCTATGCCAACCCATACTCAAAATTACAGTCTCTGTTCTAAAATAAGTTTGGTCATATAGTTCAAGTTATGACTAAGCTACTATGTCTTATAAAAGAACTCGGATCTGCAAGAATGTTTCCACAGGCAGTTAAAGCATTTAGTAGGACAAAAATACAAGAAAAAAAAAGTTAGCTTTTTTGCCTGCTTGTCTATTTGCTATCTGTCTGCAGTCTGCAGGTAAAGTCTAGTTGGTTTTGAGACTAGAGAAAGAATATATAAAATTCAGAGACGTTCACTCACAATCACTTCTTCACACACACACCTCCACGCTGCACATGCCTTCATCTATTTCAGCTGCTAATGACTACAAGAAAGAGGTGAAGAGTCAGCCTAAATTGGTTCAGTATTTATTCTTCACAGCACCACAAGCTTTAATTTCATCTACTCTTTGCATAACTTCAATAATAAACACGGTGCTCTCTGTATTTGATTCTTAAACCACCCATATCTGAAGCACAATGGGACGTGTCACAGGCACTTGCTTTGCTGCCCTCATAATACGGTTTAATTATGATGACTGAACTAACGGGCTCACATCATAGACTTTTACAGGTTGACCCCGTGTCATCCTGATGTATCATTTTGCACCAGTTCAGTGCTGTAAATCAATTTAAGATCTCCAGCAGGTTGAAAAGGCTGGTAATGATGCTTTCTCTGCAGTCTCTGGGGACTCCACATTATACACAACTTACATTATTTATAAAGCTGAGATGATGCCTCCATTAGGCTTGGTAAGACTACTCAAATAAGCTTTTATTTTACACACACAGCTTGGACTTCACAGAGCACGCCACTGGCCATATGTGATATACAGCGCATTCATGCTTCAATTTAAAAAAAAAAGTCACAACCCCTTCATTTTTGAAATTTAAATCTTTATACCAAGCAATGTAACTCACGACTTAATCCAAATATATTGCCAGTACTCTAAAACACAGTAAATACTTTTCTGAACCTTTGTATTACTCTTGTGTACATTCAACTCCTTACTTTGTGTTCAGACTACAGAGGAACACCAAAACTAAACTCATCAGCTTTCAAACATCTGATTTGATACTTAATATTTATCCAGAAACAGAAACATCTCCATCTGCTTATTCAGTCACTTTTCTCAAACGTACCGGATCATCACATCTTCAAGGGTAGACAAAAAGGAAAGCTGAACAGGACAGAGAAGGAAAAAACGTATTTGATTACATACCTAGCGGTTGATGGGGCCAAAACTGAAGCAAGGACAAATCCCTACCCTTAGGGTAACCCGATCATGCCTGGAACTGATCCTCTCCACTAGCTGTGGAAGGCTTCTGGATCACCCAACTCAAGGGAAATTTCTCTCAAGCTCCTACTTACAGTCTGAAGTAAGCTGCAAGGATTTGATCCCTCTGACCTGGACAAGAACTCCAAAAAGGGCTAGAGAGCTTTCATCGTCATACTGATGATCTCCCAGTCACAGCGAAGAAGCGAGCGCTCCAATCTCACACTGAAATCCAACGGGAACCGCTAATAAGCTTCACAGCACTGCTCTCCGATTCAGTGGAAAAATAAAATGAACATTAATCAGTTGCAACTAACAAACTAATCTCCTGTAATTCAACCGAGCAATTACAGACAATTAAAAGAAAAAAATAAAGTCAATGTTGACACCCCAAGTTCCCTCACATGATTTGCTCCTATTGTTTGACAGGACAAGGTGCAGGCGGCCACAGAAGGACCAGCAGAATGTGCTACAGACACGCCTGGGGAGAGAAGCAGTCTCTGTGGGCTGGGTTAGCTGCAGCTTTTAGTCTTATTCTCGAGTGCTACTTAAAAACACGCAGAACTATTGGGGGAAAAAAATGAATCAAAGTTTTCTATTTTTGACTACTCTCCTCTGTGCAAAAGAGATGTGAGGTATGAGTTATGACACGTGTGAAACAGAGCTATTCTCTCAACATGTTAGTTTCGGGATGCGGTATCTTTAAGCGCTGACATCCATTAAACAATGCCATGTTTCACAGCAGCGATCTTTTCCATTTGCTTGTATCTGGAATACACATCTACTTGCACTCCTCCCCACCTCGATCCAACAATACCTCTCCTTCCCCAAATAAAGCTGATACCTTGTTTTACATGCAGCGAACACAGGTTTTTTTCCTAAAATACGCCAAAATAACAATTACAGCTTATTCTTAAAGATCATTTGTATACCAGAAAAGCAAAGTATAAGGTCAGACCCCATATCTTCTTCAGACTGATCTACTAACAAAAGAGCAAGCACAGCAGTCCTTCCTCAGTCACAACTCCCACTGACTTCAGTTGATAAAGAATAAATAAAAAATAAAAAAAAAATCAGGATTTGGTCCATTTTTTGAATGCATGACTGAGTGTTTCCACACCAGGACGTTTCCAGCAGCCTCAGGGAGCTGTATTCAGGATAAGAGGACTCGGCTGTACAGCCCGAGTACACGAAGAAACGAGACGGAGGAGGGGAAAATCTCGGGCATCCAAACACGGAGGAGGCCAAAAAAAAAAGTGAACTTTCCTTGACCTCCGAGCAGAGATTTTTCATTTTAAACGTTAATTAGAGGAAAAAAAAAAAAAAAAAAAAAAAAGAGGAAAAAGAGGGGAGGGGGCAGCGTGAAGAAAGGACGGCAGGGAAGAAGGACGGCGAGGCGGGCCAGCCGCGGTCCGTCCGAGCCCCAGGGCTTTTTCCCCGCAAAACACAAAGGCAGGAGTCTGCCCTGTCCCGAGGGGGGCCGGGGCCGGGGTCGGGGTCCCCTTCCCTCCCGTCCCTCCCAGCCCGCGGCAGCGGCACCTACCCAGAAACTTGGAGCCCGCGCCCCGGCGGGGAGGGCCGCCATCATGCCGGCGAGGAGAGGGCACCGAGCCGCTTCCCCGGGGCCTCGCCGCGGCCCCTCGCCCTGCCCGGGGACCCCCGCGGGGAGGAAGGACGGAGGACGAGGAGGGCGCAGCCGCTCGCTGAGGCTCGGGGCCGCCAAGTTGTTGGCGGCTGAGGGGAAGAAGGGGGCCGGGCCGGGTCGGGCCGGGCGGGGGCTCCCCGCTCGCTGCGCCGCCGCCGGGCAGCCCCGCGCTCGCCCTGCCTCTGCGCCGGGGCTGAGCCGGCCTGGCTGGCGTCAGGCGGTCGGAGCCGCCCAGCCTCCGCTCGGACGGACGGACGGACGGATAGACGGACGGACGGACGGACCGGCAAAAGGGATCCTCTCCCAGTGACCGCCCCCGGGCTGGGCCGGGCCGGCTCGGCCCCTCGCCCCGCGGGGCGGCCGAGCGCCCGCGGGCTGCGGCTGGGCTTCGAGGAGAAGGGCGAGCACCGGCAGGCTGGCAATTAGCTGGAGTAATTGGCAGCACGCTGCTTGCCCGGGGTTTCGGCCTGCCTCTGGTTCTCGCAAGGGATTCACTCCCGTAGCCCCTGCTCAGTCCGTGTTTAATGCTGAAGGTGAGTTAGTGACACCTTCCAGTAACACACCGCTTCAGCCCGAGGTGCTGTACGTGCGGGCCTCATCCTGGCTCTGCGTGCTTTTGCAGTTACTCCTAATGTCCATGAGGAAACCCGTGAAGGTGCGTGAGGCTTCTTGTGTGATTAGGTGTAGGGGAACGAGGTCTCACCCCTGCGGCCCTCTGAAATGGAGCCAAACTCTGAATTCACACGCATCTGCTCTGAAGTGAGTCCAGCTGAACATTTGGAGCCCTCTCGAGGAAAGGTGAGCTTTGCTACCAACTGTGGCTATAGAAATCTTTACTCAGATGAGCACAGTGCACGTATGAGTGAATTGAAACATGTTTTTTTAACAAATACCTTGGCTTTCACCCAGTTGTCATTCCTGGAAGGAGATGCGAAGCATGAAGTGGAAGACTTTTCTACATGAAAAAAGATCATGCATGATACATCTGTACTGGCATAATCACATCTCACCTACACATAATCACCTCACACATAATCACCTACACCAGTACGTTTTCATGTGCATAGGAAGCCCTTTGTACGGCATTAACCTCATTTTAAAGCACAGTGAGACTGAGACCCTGCACATTACAGGAACAACAGCAGTCCTGGCTTGGCACATCCATCCTCCCAGGTGTGTGAGGAGTCCAAAGAAACAGATTTGAAATGGCTTGCCCAAGGTCAGGAGGAGCACAATGTAACTGAGATATTATCAGTGTAATGAAGACATTTCCAAGCAATGCACAGAAGAAACAAGAGGCTGTTACTCTTTTTGTACTGAAATCAGGGCCAGGTGTCTGGGTGCAGCTGTAGTGACTGCCCCAAGAGCCTGGCAGCACCTCAGCGCTCCAGTTTCACACGGAGAAATACGTGGAGAAGGCCTGGGATGGGCAGCAGGCTCCGAGCATCTATTCAGTGCATGGTTCACACTAAGCAGATATGACAAGACGATAATTAGGGAAGCACTGCAGTTTGTCAGGTGTCTTGTTAGAACCGCATTTTTACCTCTTTTGTTGTTGTTAGGGTTGACTGGTTGGTTCGCTTCAGTATGAGAGAATTAAATTATTTTCTGCTTAGACTGAGGCTTGGGGAGGATCGCATTAATATGCTCCTATACCTATAAAGGGCAACAAAATAGCCTGGTGTGGCCTTTTGCTGACGTTTAATAACCTGAACGGCTGTTCTGGACAGGGTTGGTCAGAAGGTTGGTCAGAGCTGGCTTGATCAGTTGTGAGAGAAGACCTGTGAACAAGCAGAAACAGCGTGCCATTCCTGGCAGGGCTGTCTTTGTACACAACCAAGCCAAAACTGCAAGTCTGCTGCCTGCTTTAAGACGTGCAACTCACAGGCGACTGTCCAAACCCCTTACTCTGTGAGTAGTATCAACAAGTGTCTTTCTTACCTGGATTCTGCACATTCAGCACCTCCATCTCCATCAGCTACTTTTAATACACCCTAATTAAACATCACTAGAATCTAACTAGCCTTTCTGAATAACATGAGGAAAATGGAAAGTAGAGAGCGCAAGGGCACATATAGCCAGGAATATAGCTTGATGCTTCTCCTACAACAGTGATCCTCCTCTGCATTGGGCCGGATAATTGTGCTACCTGAAGATGTTACAGAGGACATTATTTCTTTTTTCATATCCTACTGTGCAATGACATTAGTGTTCAGTCTGCTGCAAGAAAACATGACATGGGGCTAGGAGCAATGAAGGAGACGAACAGTTTTTTTTTGGAAACAGTCTGACTTTTCATCAGATCAGGTGTAAAATCAAATGAAACCATCAGTTTTAAGGCTCATAAGCCTGAACTTCAGTGGAATTTGGGCACTTATGCAGATAAACTTCTAATAAGATTTTCAAAGGCAACATTAATCTCTTAGACACTTTTTAAAATCTCAGCAAGCACCTGCCTAATCACCTTTAAAATCTGCCTCTCAAAAACAGCTTATTAGAAGGCACAGTGCTAAGACACTCATTATATCACATATTTTTATTCTATTACATCACATAACAAATATTTAAGAAATACTATGATGACAACTGCTACCTCCACTATTAGCTTTCAATCATCCTCTAAAATCAGAGTTTATATGCAGATTATGATTTAGTATTTCTCGTTAACCTCAGCCAGGCAGCATATGTTTCATCTGGCTTATTCACAGGGGTTCCAGGGCTAGCGAGTGCCTTCTGGAGACAGTTTAGCACCAAACACAGTAACTTTGCTTCACCTTTATGTTCACCAGGTTTGTGCCAGAAACTAGAGCTTCGTGGCTAATTAAATTGTATCAAACACATAACTTATTATTTACATTAAAATCACTAGAGTGATTTTCTTTTTAGCCATTACAGTGTTGCCCTAGCATGGGAAAATATGAGCGGTATTTTCTGAGAAGAGGGGAGTTCTGTCAGGAAGAATAATGGCTTTCTAAGGATACTTGATTTCATAATTTCCTTCTTTACTGGGCTGGCTGGTAAAAACAGTACTTATCAGCCTCTGTCCTCCACAGCTTTTCTTCTTTAAATAGGTGAGGTATTAAACAAACCTCCCACCACAGCATTATTAAAAGTGGATATGCAGACTGTTCAGCAGTTACACAGATCTGTTTGGGAAAGATGCTTCAGGCAGAAGACAGCATGTGGGAGAAGGTAAGAAGTAGTTTTAAGAGGTCATCATAACTGCAAAGAGCTCAGTACAGTTTTCCAAACCCCTTTGGGTACAAGGCACTGGCTAGCCCTGGTAGCACAGAGTTGGCAGATGATTTCCACTGCCGAGAAAGGCACTTGGGTCCGAGCTGGGCCAGGGTATTTCATCCCTGCACAGCAGCAGGAGTGGTATGGTGCACATAGCGTGGATGAACTGTGGCCATCCATAGGCCAACTGAATGGGGCGTCGGAATGATGGCAGCCGCTGAGCTGCTCACCTGACGTCCTGTCCCCATTAAAGAGGACACAGTGGCCCTCCTCTCCACCCTTTTCCCCGCTGAGCACTCTACTGGCACCTGCGGGCAGCTGGGGCAGGGAAAGAGAAGGAGCACAGTGCCTCAGCAGCTGTTCTGTGCCAGAGGTTGAGCTTACCACATCCTCAAGCATCAAGATTCAACTTCGCTTACCCTGAAGAGAAGCTTTGAGCTGGCACTGTGTAGGTTGCACAGAAACCTAAAGGAAGTAGGCTATAAAGGCCTTGAAGATGGAGGTTGTGAGGGTTTTCTATATGCCTTCTTCAGTGTGTCCAGCCATCTACTAAAATGAACCCTTCATGAGTTTGTCCCTGTAGAGTCAAAAGTCTGTTTGGGACCTACCTTTGCTTCCTGACTCACTCACATATGCAAAAGAACAAAGAACCCATTTCACTCTTAGAAGTTCTTCCTAAACTGCCTACCATGATGAAGTGGGATTTATATAGAATAAATGTGGAGCTGATAATTTCCAAGATTATTATATGTATTTTCCTCTGTTGCACTAAATAAAGCTTCTGCTGTAAATCTGTCTAAAAATGCCAGAGAAGTCTTTGATCAGATTGAGCAGTCATTCATCTTTTCCACCCTTGAGATGATGGGATTCAGACCAAAATTCATTACTTGCCTAAGATTAATGTAGCTGGCTAAAGCTGCCAAGATCCTTATTAAAAGTTATGAATCCAAAAGGTTTGGGCTGAGAAAAACTACTAAGCAGGGTGCTCCCTTATCTCCTTTATTGGTGTTTTTCTCTGTAGGCTCTGATGTAAGGACTTTGCTCCAGCAATATTATGTTACTGGTGAAGAAGGGAGGAATATTGGGTTGCTCAGTTCTGCCAGCAAATCGCATACTGCCACCAAGCACAGTTCTGCTGCCTGCTCTGCTGCACCAGGATTGTGCTGTTCTAGAGAGGGAAATTTTCCCTTTGGGTCTTGCCTGGGGTTGTTTAGAAACTTTGGAAAGTAGATTCACTTGGTTGCACCATATGACTGCTGCACTAAAAACTGGTGCTGTGGGAGCAGCTGTGTGTCACAGCTTGCTACACCATTGCCCATAGGCTAAAGCAGCTTTGGGGTGGGACTGGATCGTGGTGATGGATGAAGGCTTGGTGAACAGTGGTAACTCTCTGGAGACAGAGATCTATCTCCTTTATACCCAAAGAGGAGACAACTAAATTACACCATTGGAAGACTAACAAAATCACATATATTGCATCTAAATGCAGCCTTTTACTTCCATGTTTTGTTAATATTTTGTGACAAAATAATAAGCCCTTTCTATATAGAGATTAAAAACATAAAAAGGTATTGTGCCTCATTTTCATTCCCCACATAAATGGTACTTAGTATAAATCTTGAGGAATTCAGAAACCTCTTTTCAATTTTTCTGAACTGGGGCAAGTCTAACTCACATTGCCAGAGTTCAGTGTCACTTTTGGCTGCACAAGTCAGCAGTAAAACAGTCCCCCCCCTTCCTCCTGCACAACTGCTGCTCATCCCTAACCCCACGTCACCCACCCCCTTTGTGCTGGCACAATTGCTGGTGCAGCTGCAAACTGAACAGGCCTAGGGAACTGATCTGGCTGGGAAAAACAAATGTTTTTCCAAGGGCCCAAGTTCATTTTTAATTTGAATCAGTTCCCTGATTTGTTCACAGTGTGGTTGTCCAAAACCTTGTGCTGAGCCTGTACAGGGGCAGGGCTGAGGTGGAAGAAAGGGCAAAACTTATCTTTTTAATATTGTTGTTGGCTTCAGCCAGTTCAAAGTGGCTATGAAACTGCGATAGACATAGCGAGCTTCTTTTTAAGCAATGAAAAATTCTTTCATTCCGAGCACAGCTGCAAACATGGTGTTAGAAGAACTATGATAAGCACAGGAGCCGGGCTCACTGCTGAATAAGACAATGTGAAGAGAAAGAGTGATTGGACTGAGGAATTCAGTGAGCTGGTGTGAGTAAATTAGCATTTAATTAGTAATCCAAAGGCAATGAGTTCTTAGTGAGTTCTCAATAAATGATAGCCATGAGAATAAATGTACATGTATCAGTTTCTGTTTGCACTTTCAGGAGGAAATTAGCTTGTAAATTTCAAACATCCTGGCAGTCACACAAAGTGTTGGAAAGGTTGCCTGCATGTCAAGGGCACTGAGACCAGTTTTAAATTCCATTCTTTTCTTGCTTGACCAAAAATAGCCACATTTATGACAAACAAGTTGAGTAGATTTAAAAGCAACCCTCTCTAAACTTCATATATTATTGCACAAGTCACATCTATAAATCCTCACTACAAATAAAAATTGCAAAATTAAACAGTTAAAAGTTGTCACCAATCAAAATCAATGTTGTTGGTATAATCTTAATCAAGTATTCAGTTGAGTTGCATCCTGACACCTGTCTTTGATTGCATGCTCGTATACATTCTTTCCAAAAGACCCATCTCATTCAGTAAACAGAACTAATAGTGTTTTTCTCCCCCAGGTTCATGTTGCAGCTCACCATTATGAAAAGTGCATTTTCAATACTTAGTTGCAAAACTGAGACTTAGCTGGTGCTGGTTTACAGCTCATAGCTCATCTCTTGACACAAAACTCATCTCTTCTTTCCCTGAGAAATGTCATGACTCTTCCCAAGTGGACAGGAGCACTACAGCCTCTCAAAAAAGGTTCTCTTATTTTCAGCCCTGACAAATCAATTTATTACTCTTTATTTTTGTGTAATTTTATTATTTTTTTCTATATTTATTTGGTCTTTATTCATGACCGAATCATGCCATGCATACCCAGAGATTCTGCTGTTGTCAGAAGCATCAGAGAGAAGGGAAAGGACTACATGGCTTACTAACACTTAGGAAAGCTGTTTTGTAAAAGTCCACAGTCAATGATTCTTTAAAACAGGGGAGGGAAAAAAAAAAGAAAACTAAGGTACCCATATGTGCCTCTGCACACAATCAGGTATAAAGTAGTTTTCAGTGTAAAGCATTTTATCTGGATGCCGAAAAGTATCGCTTTTACAGACAAGGATCAAATATTCAGTATGGATATCACCACGGGAAGTCCCCAGATAGCTGCAAATAGCAAGAGATAGTGATACTGCCTTACTCCTGCTGAAAACCTGCAACCAGAAAGTGGCCTCACAGCCAATGCGCAGTTGGTCCAGCTTCTGCAAAGTCCAGTCGCACAGCAGGTGACCCCTACAGCTCAGTTGGTCATGTTCCTAAGGCTTTCAGCACCTAGAAGATGGCACTGATAGGGAGTCTATAACCCTGATTAAGCAAAGCATACGCTTGTCAGAGAGCAACCAGATGGAGGAGTACAATTTATGGCCTGCAGTTAGACAGTCTTGCACTGTGATCTCATCAAATCTTGCACAAAATAGGTCAGGCTTGGTCAGTGTTCAGATAAGATACATGCCAGGGAAAACACAGATAGTGAAAGAAACAGTTCAGGATTCAGATTTAGGATTCAGCTGAGAACTGATAAGGCATCATCCCAATTTTAGGCTACACTCACGGATGTCTGAGGTAGCCCAGAGTGGTCCTGGTTTGTCATGTTTGAGAGGCATTGTATTGCTGGGACCATGTTTCTCATTTTTCAGATGAGAAATAAAATTACAGTCATGCCTTGTGATTAATTAAATAAATCACTCTTGGTTTTGCTTGTGGACATGGCATTTTCAGAGGCAACGTAATAGAGAAAGGGAGCTCATTCAGTTTCTGTGATCCTGGTATAACCTGCCAGCCCTCTCTTTTCAAAATCCCATTCTAAAGCCTTTCAATATTAGATCCAAAAGCAAGAGATTTGAATTGCTGTAAGACTGTAAGCATCATGAGAACTTTCTAGCAATGTGTGCAAAAATTAAGCACATTACATAACCTATTCCTTTACAGAGACATTCCCTTTCCTTTACATTCATATTTCCCACCCATTCACACTACAAATTAGCAACTTTTACCTCAACAGATTTCCACAGATTCTGTTCTAATGTGCATTCATCCCTAGGTTTGCTTGAAGCTCCTTGGTTCCAATCCTATATCTTTGCCTGCAAAACAGAGCATACATGTAGAATTTTACGTATAACTATCATACACTAACAAAACATGCAAAGTTTCATCTTCAAATAATTAAAGACAGCGACAACCATGCTTCTTGGGGAATCAAGTAGTCAGAATATAATTAACCAAACTGAAATTTAGCTGGGACAACAAAATGACACCAGTGGCTCGTGAGTAAAATGCCCATGAGGACTCCGGTAATTCCAAGAGGTCAGGGCTCCTATCACCTTCACAGTATGCTGTGCCCACAGAGGGATCACTGAGGCCCAAATGAATTTATAAACCACCCATTCTCTCTATGTCTGTTGCATTTGGCTGTATCAGTCTACAGAAGAATTAATTTCTGTATTTTTTTAGCCTGAAAAGCATTCACATATTTTGTGCTTTCTTTGTTTCGATTTTTGTTTTACCTTGCCTTGTGTTCATTCATCTTTGACAAAAGTGAATCAGAGAAGCAATGCCTGCCTTATCGTTGATTTGTGGTGTATAATCTTGTTAAATACAGATCACTGGTCTCCTCGTTACTACAGTGCCATTTATAACAGGCAATTATCCCTGCATGGTGCAGTTCTCGTGATCTAGTGATTGTAAATGCTTGTTATCAGTGCAGAGCCAGCTAAATGCTGTGTGTTTCTCTTTAAAGCTGATTTGATTTTCCAGTGCTGTCATCCTTGAAGTTCTTCCTAGTGCAGCTCAGTCTTCAATTTGCACACACCAAGCGAGGTCCTTTTGATGTGACATGCATGGGGCAGAACTGGCACAGTGCTCCCACCTGCTCCAGGCAAGGACTGCAGTACAGAAAGAAGAAAAGTAGCACATCTTCTCTGAGAAATCTCCAGCCATTGCGTTATATTGAAAGGAAGCCCTACTAAAGGAAGTGACCACATGCAAATGCCAAAATAAAGGGCAAGGGGGGTTGGGATACAGAGGCATGGTCCACAAAAGGGAAGTGTACCAAAACACTCTAGTTGATTTTAAAATTAGTTGGAGTAGATGCAAAGAAGCCTAAGTCTTAATGACCTCAGTTCCATAATATGCCACTAATTAGCTCTGTGATGAATAAATGGGAATAAAATAAGGAGTGACAGGCTAGGTCAGCCAGTGGTTTGCCAACCCTTGTCTTGTCTTTCCAACCTGGGCCTGTATGTGATGCTTTTTTAATTATCTATGCTATCTTTTCATAGTAATCAGGACTGGAATTGCATGTGTTACACACTGTACAAACGTACACAGAAATATTCCACTTGCTCTTTGACCCTGTAAAGCACGGTAAGAGCAGCTCCTCCCTGCTGATACCTGTGCAGGTCCTTCTGGCGGGCAAGCACATGCCTCCATTTTTCCTCTGCCAGCCACCTCTCTGCCTCCTGATGTCCTAAGCCAGTAAGCCCCACATTTGTTTCTCCCCTGCCTCTTTCTGCAGCCTACATTGTGCCTATTCTGCTTCTGTGATTATTTTTCTCTTCTGTGTATTTGCTTCCCTGCTCTCACTCCTAACATTTTGTTCTTTCTCTCCTTCCTTCCCACATAAAGAAGACCTCATTCATTTTCTCATCATAACAAAGGAGTATCTTATTTACCTCATTACATTTTAGAAGTGTAAGAAACTGAAAACACAATGGCCTTGAGTTCCCTATTCCTCCATTGAACAAGGGAAATGTGACCTTAATCTATCAATACACTGCTTACGTGTTGGGTGTGCCAGAGGACCCAAAATACCTGTTGGAGGATGGATGCCCTCTCTGTTCTGGTGGGTCTTACCAGAAACAGAAAACCATCAGTGTGCAGCACTAATGCTCAGGTCACAGGCCTTCCACACTACCAGGGACAAGCAGAAGCAGCTGAAGGTAGCCCCAAGCCTGTTAGTAAACCGACTGCTCCTGAGCACAGCACTCTACTCCCTCGTGTAACTTCAATAACATGTGTTATTAAGAGGTAAAGAACATTAGCCTCTGCAGTTTTTCTGGAAGTTAACTATTCCTTAATTAATTATTCCCAAATGCCTCTCTCCTCCTTCAAATCCATCAGGTTTCCTCAGACCCCAAAGGATCTGTACTTTCAGGATTCCAAGGCATGTTATACATTTCTCTACACCCAGGGCAATGGCACAGACCCCCAGTTAAGCTTGACATATATCATAAGCAGCCAGTCAGCACTGAGAAACCTCTCTGAAACGCTAGAGGTTTGCTGAGAAGCCTGTTGCAGTTGGTCCCACAGCACAGAACTACCCACAACTGTTTGGTGCTCTTCTTGCTACCATCTGTTATTCCTTGTACATGTCCTGGATGGGAAGGGCTCCCTTCTCCTATTAAAACTCATCAGCCCAGTGGCTACCAAGAATGCAAATATAGCAAAAGGACTACTAGCACAGCAAGTTACTGCATCACTGGGATCTGGACAAGGTCAGATCAATGTCCTTGTGTTAACTAAAGGGATGGCTATACTGTGCTAATGAGACCACTCCAGCAACCTGAATTATCAAGGTGTACAAGCCATCAAGAAGAAAGCACCCTGCAGGTACGCAGGTGTTGCTTATGCAGGGGTGGGGCAGAGAAATAACGCTTTGGAAGGGAGGCCAAGGCTTTTAAAGAGACCGTGCTTTGCTCACCAGAAAAAAATAAAAAGAAAAAAAACTATTAAAGGCTTTGCCCTAAGTAGGAGTGCCATAGTTCTCTTTCCATCATTAGTCTGCCTTTCATTCATGATCAGTTCTTTAATTACCAGGCAGGCATCTGCCAAGCTGTGGGCAGCTGGGAGGACTTCAGCCCTGCTTTCCTCCCATCTCTGTTTGATTAGTGCTGTGTTCCCTCTTAGTCACGTTTTCTGAAAGGTTAGAACAAATGACAGCTTAATTCTCATCTGTTGGTCATGCCTACTTGGGCATACATACAGCAAACACCCCAACAACAGAACTTTCTTCCTCTTTGCTGTAAGGAAAGCGGTGTTGGCCTTCTAGCCTTAGCAGGCATGAAAGTAGGCACAGTTACACGCTGTTACCAGCAGGTCTTGTGAACCCAGAGCCTTGCTTTCAGCAAGGCAGACATGATATAAAATCTTTCCTCTTTCTTCAACAACAAGACTAATAAATGTAGAAATTCCCTTCTCCTCTCTCCTGTTGCCAGTACCTGTCTTATCTCCGGTTCTTCCTTAGACACAACTTCAAACATGAAAGACATGTCTATACTGTGAACAGGCAACCTTAATTCTGGCAGGAGATCCCCAGCACATCGCAGCTCAGCTTCAGCTGAAGCTGAAGGCTTTGCTCCTACAAAACGCCTGCTCCTGACTCCCTGCTGGCCTGGGGCTGCTTTGCTCTGCCTCGTGAAGGCAGCTGCGGCTCCACTTCAGGCTTCTTGCAGCAGCAGGTGCACGACCGACAGCACGTGGCAAGCATTTGTGAAATGGGCCAGCCACTAAACACTGCACCCAGCCAGTACAGGAGACCGTCCTGAAGCCTGCCTGGAATCTTGGCAGCATTTCCCAGAGATCAGCTGCAAATTACTAGAGATGGGTACTGCATGCACGCTGTAGGCAATAAATAAGAGTGATTTTAAGGGATGGTGTACATCGACAAAGTAACGCCTCTAAGAATAGAATATAATCACAGGCATAAGCAATAGAGACCAGTAAAATTGAGGCGGACCTAGGGAGTGTCTTGCAAGTATATGTAGTTGCTTTACTTTAACCAACAAAATCCAAAGAATGCAAAGGGCTACCACTATACTAAAACCACTGAGATAACTTGCTAGTTTATTGTTTCCAAAGATCACAATACCTATACCCAATCTCGAGCCCCCAGAACACTCCCAAACATTTGAGCCGCATACCAGAGTGAGATATGGGCATTCATCAGGCTCCCACTTCGTCTGTCACTACAGGGGAGGAAACACTGGTGCATTTGCTGAGGGGCAACCACAGCATGCTTTGGCCAGGCCCCTGGTCTAGAGGACTGGGAGACCATGAGCACGCTTGTCACTCAAGCCATTTTTACTGACTTTACTTTAGTGACTCTTACTTACTATCTGCTCCATCCCACAGGACAGCTTTCTATCAAGGGAAAGAAGTTAAACCAAACAAAGCTGGTGTTTCCTGAGACCTGACTCTAATTCAGTGGGAATCAATAGGAATTGTTCCAGTGACTTTTACAGAGATCAGATCCTTTGCAAGTGATGGATATATCCATTTTAGAGCCACACTTTTTTTTTTCCTTTTTTAATACTTTAGAGCTTTTTCGGGGTGATTTTTTTTTATTTCAAAAAAAGTAAATACTTTGTTTTTGTGTTGACGATACAAAGCAAAATAACCAAAGTCCCTGAATTAATAAAAGATAACAGCCTACTCATATTTTGGCCCCAAAATCTGAATTTTGCAAAATCAAGCTTTTTTTTTTTTTTTTTTCCTGAGACCAAATGTTTTTCCTATGATTATTTATTTATTTATTTCCAGTGCAAGTGGTTATTAGGAAAAAAAATCTGGTTGCATTGCCTAATATGCAAACACTGAACCTTTGTATGTGTGCAGGAAAACCTGCAGGCAACAGTGGTAAGTAGCAGAAACAAAATAGCTATATCCCAAACCAGGCACAAACACCACAGTACTGTGTTGTGAAATAAGTCATGATCATGGGCTACCGAGACTTCTCAGTGAGGGACACAATATTTCTGCACTGTGTGAAGGAAGAGTTAGGACATATTTTACACACGCGTAAGCATTTCCATGTTTTACCTGCCCACATTCTTAAACCAGCAGGTTATGTGTCAGTTCTGGCATGGAGATCCTCTCAGTAGGATGATATATGCTTTATATCCACTGCATTTTCAGCAGAGCTTTCTATTTTTTGCTATGTTTCTGCCTGCTTTCTAAGCAGACCTGGCTCATACCTTGTAGTGCAGCAAAAGCAACAGTGCTATTGCTTCTTATTCGTGGGTGCCTTTGCATGGAACAACAGCAGCAACAAAAAATCAGTACTCTAACCAGGGAATTGTCTTGAGATATCTAGCTGGAAAACGCTGAGGCTTCGGCATACCTCTAAAAACCCTCTCCTCTCCAACGGTATTTACTTAGGGCTGTGAGTAAGATGCCTACCCTCAACTCACACTAACTGGAGTCCCCCTGAATAGGCATGACTATTTCTTAGTGGGAAGCTGAGGAAGAGATGCCACTGTTGCTGCTCTCCTCATCATCTGCAATCTCTCTGCTGGCTCAAGGTCTGACATCGGATGCAGCTCCAAGTTGTCTTTTACCCCCTCCCAGCTGCAGCAGAGAAGCTGCCTGACTGCAAGGGAGAGGCCCAGGCACAGTCAAAAGGGAGCACGGCTGTGTTGTACCGTGCTTTGGGGCTCCATTGGATGAAGTGAGGCCCAGATTATGTATGCTGCTTCCAGGTTTATGCTTCTAGAAAGAAGTCTGCCCAAGTCCTGCTTTAGTCACCTCTGCATTATTTAGATATAGCCCAGAATGGTTATTAGGGAGAGGAAGATGTCTAACCTCACTGATCATGTAACATCAGAAGTAGCTTGACTATATAAAACAATATTAATACAGGAAACCACAGGTAATAACAAAAGTGGATGAGCTACTTCTAAGTTCTTTTAAATTTCTCTTGTTGCATGATATTAAACTTGCAGCATGACATTAAAAGTTGTAAAATAGGGTTTAGCCCTGAACAAACACTCCTTACTTATACTAAATAAGTAAATAAATACTGAATAAGCACCCAAGAAATAAATTTTTCTCAAGGCACAATTCATTTCTACAAAATAATACCATGGAGAGCTGTAGCCTTATTACCAGCCTGCTTCAGTAGGTTATGGCATTTCTTTTGCAATTCTTCTCTGAACCCAAAACAACTCCTGTCTGCATGAATCCCTCCTGCTCTACTCCAAGGGTCAATAAGATCATTTGCTGGGATACTACCCCTACAGTGACACGTTCATTTGGCATTCATAAATGTGTTTGTAGGGCAAGCTTTCTTGGGTATATCTATAGAAAATATTTTGTGCAGGTGACAATTTGCTCCAACTCGTGCTCCAAGCTGACCTGAAGTCTTGCTGCTTCATTGTCATGGTGCTGAGCTGAACCTAGTAAGAACTGCTGAAAGGCTTACAACCGGTGCCAGGTTAGCATAGCTCTATAACTTTGCTGGCTAGTTCATAGCAAAAAGGCACACGGCCACAATGTACCATCCCATCTTTGAAGCCTTCCCATCAGAGGCCAGCTATTTGTTCTTCATCGTCATCCATGGATGTTTGAAAAAAGTGGAAAGACTCCTATGAAACTCAGAGGGATGCTGGAAGAGGCCTTAAGGCTTCTCAGTGACCTTTGCTAACCTAGAATCTCTTAAAATATACTTCAAAAAAATTAAAACTAATATTCTCCTTTATGGGAAAGACAGTTGTCCAAGCTAAATGAGGTCAGTTTATAGTTTAAAAATAGCTTCTTAAACTGCATGGCTAACCAATCTACCTCAAATTTTAAAGCATTAGGCAACCACGTTACCCCAAAGTGAATGACCACTAGCTAATTCCAATCAACTATAAAGCAGCACTGTATTTTACACTATCTGTTTGTATTATACAGAGTTGAATTTGTGGTTCTGCCAAACCTGGGGTCATAGCAGAGTAGGAATTTGGTAAGAGTTTCAAACAGATCAAAGAGAAGAAAAAATACATGAAAATTCAGAGTTTGGCCAGTGACAAAAGCAAACTAGATTTTTTTTTCTTAACAGAAAAGATTGTGTTGTCCTTATGAGCAGAAATAACAAGATGAAGGTAGAGAAAAAACTTTTTCCAAATTGTCACAGATGTAAGATATTGTCAAGCCTTGACATTTTGCTGTCTCTAGACTTTTTTTTAACCTACTGCCGCTTTTGTCTGTGCATTAAGTCTATTCCTCTCACCCAGGAAAAGCAAATACTGGGCTCTGAATGCTTTACAGCTTCATGCTAGAAGAGGCCACAGATGGGGAAGCAGTTTGATCAATGTGGGAGGGATCAGCCCAAAATAACAGTAAGATATATTATACCATCAAAAAATGGCATGTCTGGAAGGAAAGTTTTGAGCATAAATTAATACTGACCTTAGCCAGAATAACTTGCTCTCTTCAACATCTGCAGCTGTGTAGTTACTAGGGAGTTATCTGGCTTCATGTGCTTGTTTCACATCTGTCAACTAAATCAGATATATAAATATAAAAATCTAGCACAAAGGGACAGAATATGTATTTGTGACACTCCCTGAAGGACTTGGGGTCTTTAAGCTATCAAAGATACTACCAAGGGACACAGGTATAATACTGTGACAGGTATAATATTGGTCCAACATTGTGCCTGCTCCATTGTGTCATCAAACAACTGCATCTATTTCCCTCTGATGAGCTCTGAAACTTCCAAACATGGGTAGCCAGAACTACAGTATATGAGACAATACGTTTGGCATAGATCTATGAAACTTCATACTTCTGAGATGAGCAAAATGATTTTTTTTATATATTAATTGCTTTACAACACCACATGTGAGCAAAAGCAACAGAGTGGGAGCAGACTGTGAGAGGACAGAGAGACTCTGACAGTTTAGCTCATACAACATTTTCACGATTCATTATTTTCAACACGAGTGACTTCCGAAGACCAAACTGTGAAGCCTTAATAGAAATACGCATGACAGAGTTATTCAACAGGAGTAACAACATTTTTCAGCATGTAGCATGCAAGCTAGTGAAATGAGTGGTATGCTGTATTTCCCCTGCCTGCACTGTCTCAGGTTGTGTTGTGGTCCAGTCTAAATGACAAGGTGATGAAATTGCATAGGTGTAACATACCCTTATTTCAGCAGCACGCGACAGAAAGTACTAAAATCCCTAAAGTATAACAGTCTTGAATAATACAGTTCTAAATCTTCAAGTGTCAGTGGGATATTGGTAAGTTACTGCCCCATGCTTACAGAATATGCGAGTTTTTCTTAAATTATATTCTGAGCTTGTATAAAAAAGAAACTCAAGCAGACAAAAATGCAATAGCCTTTGCCCACATTTTAAACACTTGAACTTTTAATTCATAATAATTTTGTATTCTTTTATGTCTCTATAGTATCTAACTAGGTTTTAGATTAAAAAAAAAAAAAAGTGACATTCCAAATGGGAAACACAGACTGATGCAATTTTAATGTACTAAAAGATTTAAGGACACACAGCCATAAATATGTGACCAAAAGTCAAACAACCACATATGCATGCAGGCATAAAACAAACAAAAAAAGTCAACTTTGGTGTGTAGTCATTAGGCAAGGGGATGAAATTCCACATGATTCCCTCTGTATAGTCACCAATACGACTTATACCTTACAGCAAGCAAATAACATTTTCATACATGAAGAAGAGTAGAGAAGGGGACTGCAGAAACCAGCTAAACAAGAATAGGGGTGACAGGTGTGAATGGTAATCAAGGTACTCCTTATGTGCAGAAAACTATTTTCTGTTGCATTTGTTTTCTGCTGGATTAGCATAAAGAAACAGCTGGGGCAAACGTCAGCACTAGTGCAAGAGAGAAGGGCTGCAGTGGTAAGACTGGATTAAACTTTCACGGAGCCACTGGTTTGGAGATGGTCTGATCAGCAGGAAAGCCTCCCCTCAGAAATTAGGGTGGTCTCAGCCATGTGTCAAGCATGCAGGTCCTCAGTGACCTGGCGGAGCTCAGGAGGAACTTGCTCAGCCCAAGCAGACAGCCTAAGGGCGCTGCAAAATACAGACAGGCGAGCCTGCTGCTGCTGAGGACACGCAGAACTTCAGCCAGGGCCAGAGCATGCCGCAGGGCTGCGAAAGAGTCAGGAACCGCAGTGGTGCAAATAGGAACTCGTTCGCCACAACGTCCCAGAGCCTTGCTTGGCAAGCAGTGCTCAGCATTGCTCCGCCGGCATGACCTTCCAAAAATAAGGCTTTTAACGTACAAAAAGGCCAGCGTACAGAGCTGATGCCCTCAGTGCTGCAGAGGACAGGGAGTGGAAGTGCTTGGCAGCAGACAATATGGTACAGCTAAATTCTCCAGAGCACACAGAGGCTGAAGTCATCTAACAGCTTTGCTGAAGGAAACCAGTAAGCTGTTCTGACTGGGAATATATTTTCTAATTAGCTCGAATACCACACAGTATTATTTTCATCTTTATTAGTAGTAATGTGACGATACGAGCTTGCCACTTGATATTTCTTTCTTTACTGAGAAAAGTACTTCTTGTCTTGTTTTTTATAACAGAGTGGGCCTTGCCCAAAGACGACCTGTTCCTAAAAGCTTTTTATAGCACACTAAAAACCTATGTACAGGGCCAGCCTGGCTTAGGTTGATGTCAAGGACGAGGTCTGTAAGCAGAACAAATACTCAGGATTTGGGCTTACTCGTCTCCAATTTGGATGGACTTAAATTCTTGCATCTCATTGGGGTGATAGCCGCAGCTCTGACTCTCATAAAATAAATCTTTGAATTCCTGTGAACTCACCTAGTCTGTGATTCCAAGCGTTAATTTGAAAGCACACAAATTCAATTAATGTAGCAGTTCATTTAGAGCAGAGGAAGGTGGTAATGTGAATATTGCAGAAAATAAATACAAATCTAAAGTGAATTTAAATTTTAAATGAATTTTCTTCATCCTTTTTCCTGACCCTTCTTTTTTGTTTCCTCCCAAGAACGCTGAAGCTGTTCTTGCATACAGACAACAAATTTCAGTGTCCTGCTAGAAGAGCAGCAGAAGCTGAAATTATTTTCACATCCAAGCATAGGTATGACAGAAAAAAAATATCTGCACATTAAAACAGTGCCATTAAAACCTGTCCAATAGCAGCCAGCTAAACATTTGTATAAAACAGATATCAAAGGGCATTATAAATGTGCATAAAATGTAATTTTCAGTGTCAGAGGAAATAAACCAACAAAACATAACCAGAAGAAGGTTACAGTAATTGGTTTCATTTTTATTGTGAACTTTTCACCAAATAGCAGCATAGAGGTTGTAATGTGGCAAAGTGAGGGCTTTTTTTTCTAATAACAAATAGAAGAGTAGTTAACCTAAATGTTTGTAAATAAGGCTGTAGCTGGTGTGAGGTCTCCCTAAACATAGCACGTGGTGGCAGGCTTAGTGTACTGCTGCTTTTGCTCTCACCCTCCATGTCACCACTCATTCTCTCTTTCTGCTGGGGCCCACCAGGATGTCCCCTCGGGTCACAGCTACACAGAGGTTTCTTTCAGGGCCCTGGATTTCACCCCATTCCTCTTTCCAACCCCGCTACCTTGTTCTTGGCCTCCACTGCCTCCTCAGTCATGCAATGACATCACTTTGTGGGGTAGCTTTTTGGAGTTATTTTTAAGAAAGTGTGATTGTGCACTCAGCTCTCCAGCCAATGCATGGGCTACATGAACATCATCAGTCCAGATTTTCTATTTTTCCTCTGCAATCCTTAGCCTCGTGTAATCTAAACTTCAAGATTTTAAGCTTCAGCCATTGCAGCCAACATTAAAACACATCCAACAACCTCTTAATATCTACAAAGTTCTTTCAAGTAAATCCAGCATTTCTTGAGAAGTTAAAGCTGTTTGTTTTGCGATGATTTGGAACTGAAAACAGACAGCCTGGGTAACTGGAATTTAAAAATGCAAAATCTACAATGAATCCAGTTTAGTTTTTGGCATAGTATTGTGTTTATCTCGGCAGTAATAACAGTTATTATGTTTTAAAACATATCTAGCAACCAAACAGGTTAGATGTATTTCAAAAAGCCAAAGACGGTGTATTTTTTTTTTCTTGCTTGACAAGGTGATTCATTTACACGCTCCTTAGTAAATCACAGAGTGATTTTATTTGGAGGAGAAATCTGGGATCTCCCAGGATGGATAACTGGGTCAAGTTACCCTTTGGAAGAAGTCAGTGAACAAAACGTGAAATGCTCCTTTTTCCCCTCTGAGCGTCATGCAAATACACTCTGGAAACTCGGTACTTCTCATTTTCTAGGGTTCAACCACAGCACCAGGCCTCCAGGCATGTACTTTCACTAACACCTTATTGCAGTCACTGCCACTGGAAAAAAAACACAGCCAGTCTTTCCCTCCACTCCCATACCCCGCTCCTTCCTGCCCCCTTCACACTCATCTCTAAAGCTGACCCTGGTTAAAGCTAAACAAAATTTTTGTTCCTTGGGCTTCAGCTCCCCAGACAGCTCATCAGCTGGCTGTGCAAGTGCTGGCATTGGCACAAGGAGGGAGGTGGTGGGGAAACGAAAAACAAAAGCCAGGTGGGTCTGCAGCAGGGCTAGCTCTGGGTGCAGCTAAAAGATGCAGCCAAGCTAAAGGCTTCCTGCTGCCAAAAAAACATCAGTCCCACACCTTCCTCCCCTCTTCTCTGGACCTGCCTGCGGACGAGGAGCCAGGACTTTCTTCCTTGTGCCCAAGCAACCACTGTTGTTGCATTTTGACTGCATGGGAGCTGAGATGGCTTGCCAAAGGATCAGAGGAATAGCACAGCCAGTGCAGGAGGAGTACAAGGAGTGCACGGCCAGCAGCAGGGAGGCAGGTCTGGGGGACACACGGAGGAGCCAGCCCCTTTGAGCAGCAGTGACCTGTTAGTTAGGCTCAGCTGGATCACCTAACTGCACTCTTGCACTGTTTTGGCAGCAGTGCCGGCTTATGTCAGCTGAAAGTGTTGTGAAACTACATCCTATGTCTCATCTCAGCCACGTAGGTAAGCAAGGCTTCAGCAAGCAATTTGCACAGCTGCAGTTAAGAATATGCTGATATACATTTTGCATTAAAGCTCCGGAGCCACACATAATTTCTCATATATCTCTGGAGCCAAGTATAATTTCACAGGAAGCCCAGCAAATGGCCTTCAGAGAGGCTCACTGATTTGCATCTCAGAAATGTACACCATTACGCCAGCAGTACTCCTCTCCTGAATGATAGCTCGAAGCACTTCTTACTGATTTAAATTTTGAACTAGTTTGTTTTGATTCAAAACATCATTACACCTACAGCTTCATTTGTGTTGAATTACTGACCAAGGCTTCACATAAATTAACTTCATCAGCTCGCCAGAGGTCTGAGACTGTGGCTCCCTGTGCAGATGTTGCCAGCTGCTAGAGCTCCCAGCATCTCCTTTCTGTTTGTCCTGACCTCGTGCTGAGGCATCACGTCCCTTCGGTTTTGCCAGTTCACGGGGCTACACTGCAACGTAGATAACTGGATTCAGACACAGTAAAAATATTCCAGCTGCCCCCTTTTATTTTGGGGGAGCTAATGGCCTGCATTGTGCCATAAAATGGGCAGCTTGATGTCAGAGTTTGTAACAGTGTCTAAATAACAGAAATTCTCCATCCATCCTGTTATTTATGCAGACATTCTGTATTTTTCAACAAACCAAGGTTTAAAACAGGCCCAGACTCAGCCAAACAGTCACAAAACAATCAATGGCACCCGAATCAGGTGTGACCACCTTAAGACGACCATCCAGCATGGAAAAGAAAAGCCGCTGAGCAAGAGCAAAGCACCCTCTAGACTACCAACAGGCATAACAGGCTGTCCTGGGTGCCCCAGGCACTATTGGCTTTGGCAGAGCAGCCCGTGCCACATCCAAACCAGTTAAACTGGCTTCAGAAGTACGGCAGGAGCCCACGGGCAGGTGGTTGTTCCTTTGACTGGGATGGGTACAGGAGCTGCAAATAGTGTCAGAGGTCCTTTCCCAGTACTGCTGTCTTCTGGGCCAGGGTCGCTGGGCTGACAAGTGCAACTGGAAAGTATGTGAGCTGTGTAGAAGCCACATCCAAATAGTATGTCTCATGTGAAATCTGCACAGTGGCAGATAGCCATAGCACTGATTTGCACATAGCAAGTGTGATGGTGTGCTCCGACAATGAGTTGGCCAACAGTGTTTTGAAAGTGAATGTTAGGTGAAGGGATTGCAGTTATTTCACAAACCGTTGCTGCCCTTGTTATGTCTGTGATCATTTTGGTGATGATGAAATAGGGTTCCTAGTCTGATAAGGAAGAGGTGAGGCATGTAATTAACCAACCAAGTAGCTGGGAGCAAGTCCTGGAGCATTTGTGTAATGGTTCCTTGGGTGGACTGTACTCATTCGGACAGGAGAGACGAGGCTTCTTATTAAACGCATAGTAAGGATAATTTACATGTCAACCCCGTTAACTATTTCAGCAGTAGGGAGGAGATAAAGTCATAGATCTGTTCAATCATCTCTGAGCAATGTCTCTTTTCTGTGTCTCCCAAGAAAGAAGGCTGGGGCAACTCAAAACATCTTCAAGACAAACCAAGACACCTAGGCAAGCAATACAACCTTCTGCCTTTTCATGACCCATATGAGCAGGACTTATTTTGTGAGCAGAACTTGAAAGAAAAGGGTCAACCTCTCTCTGGCCTTCAATGCTGTCAGAATAGCTTTGCTTTGTTAGACCTTCCAAAAAATGTTCAACACCCTAGTGGAAATGAAGTCACACAAGATGGGGACAGAGGATCTAGCAGCTCACAGCTCACCATGGCTGCTCATCTAGTCTCCTTGCTCTTCTCCCAGCAGGGTGATTGCACTGTTTCTGTCCTCAGAGCTTGTCAGACCTGTCTTCTGAGTCAGTTCAAATAGCTAATCTAGTAGAAAACTGATCCAGGAAAAAAAAATTAAAAAGTGGTGTCTAGTCTTTTAGTGGGCAAGTGATCTGAACAAACAGAATACAAGCATACAGCATATATTGGAAATGATTCAAAGTTTGAGGCAGAATAGATGGCTGAGACAGTGATGGAAGTAGAGAGTTTTCTATAACTAGCTCTCTACTACACAGAGCTCACTACGATTCAAGATCCCCCCCTTTCCTTTACACCCTCTGCCCCAAACTAGTCCACTTTTGCCTTTGCTGTGATAATACAGGGGTGAATTTATTACCTGCTGGGCTGTGAACTCTAACATGGTCTGAATTTCTAATACTGACAAGGCAAACTTGAGTAGCACGTTCATGGTATTAGATAAGCACATTTCTCAGAAATCATCTTTTATCCAAGCATATCTAAAGAACGGGAGATTCCACAGGCCAACACCAATTTTACCAAGAAACCTGATAATCCAGTGAATGATGCTTTTGCATTTTCAGCTTAGAAATAGACACAGTCAATGGGGAAAACAGTATTAGCAAGAGATTGACTGTGAGAAAAGCAACTTGCAAATTCAAAAGAAACTGATGTCAGTAAGAAGGAGTGATTTTGAGGAACCTGCAAATATTCTAATCTAGCCACTAGTGAAGAGTAGTTTAGGATCTTAAATCACAGAGATTTCAGATTGATGGAGCTATGTGGACTTAGCAGAAAAGTTGGCATAAAGCATTCCTCTGCTCCTGCCACTGGCTGTTACTCCCACAGCATAGTAGCCCACTGAGGCAGGTGAACCACTTGATCTATTTTAAATAGCACAGATGCAGGTCTTGTGGGGTATTCTAAAAAGCTGCATTTGTTCACTGTATTTGCCTTACAAGAAAGGGAGTGTATTTCCCAACTACTTTGTATCACACAGAGGCACAACCTTGCAATAAGACAAAGTCCTTGCTGTCTTTGGACGGAGGTCACACTGGTGCATTGCTTACATAAAAGGTTTTATTGCAAATTAATTTAAGATGAGCAAACATCATTTCTGGGGCAACAAAGGCATGGAAAATTGCTTCTCACATTCCTAGCTAGCCAGAAAATTGTTCCACTTCTTCCAGTTAAGCTAGCTACTGGTCAGTGATTTCTTTACCTCCACCCTTGGTTCCCAAAACAGTCTTCACCTGTTGCTGAAAGGAGAGGACAAGAGGAGTTCCAGGCTGATATAACCTTTAGATGACTATCAGTTCAGTTTTGGAAAGTTGTCTATCTCCTGTTTGTTCTTTAAAAATATTGTTCACATTTTCAGCATGTTTCTTTGTTCTGTTCCTGCTTATTTGTAGCTCCACTTCCTTGCCTGCCCTAGCAAAGGTCTCCCAGTTTTCTGAGTGAAACAGCACACACTTTCTCTTCTCCCTGCCCCAAAGTCTTTGCATGTAAATGTGTACAGCAAAGTACGTGTAGGCTCCATCCAGGCAAAGCTCTTCAATCCCTACTCCCCATGTTGCAGCAGGGGCCCCTTGCACCTCCAGCAGGTTCTCTGCACTCCGCAGAGCCTCATCAAAGCGCTGCCTCCGGGGCCTTCCCCTCATTTCCCTAATACCTGCATCTTCTGCTTGCAAAGACACCTCCTGAGACAACTGCCTCTTGCCCTACAGCCTTGCTCTTCACAGCTCCGTTGCACAGCTGCCTTGCGCAAACTGGCGGGCCGGGGCTCTTGCAAGAAGAGGAAGCACCACTGGGCCTCGAGCACGGCTGCAGCTTGGCTTACCCTGGGCCAGGAGAGGGAAGAGCATGGAGCAGGAGGAAGCAGTTTCCTCCCAGTCCATTGGCACCGCTGTGGGGACAGAACGTGGCTCGGCCCCAGCTGCAGCCCTTATCCCAGTTTGTCTCCTTTCCAGCCATCCTGAGGAGGCTGGTAGGAACGTGACACTATTCACAAAACTGCCAGAAGGAAGGAAAATCTGGAGTAGGGCGAAGAGGGGCCAGAGGATGAGTGAGAGAAAATAGGGAGGGAAAAGACAAAGGCTGAAGAGAACATTTGTGCCCTTCCTCCATCCTCATCCAGGCAAGCCTCTCCCGCCTACCCCCATCCAATGTGGGCGCCTGCTGTCATCACAGGCAGAGTAGCAACAGAGCTTTGCACTTAGCATTTTAACATCATGTTTGATCCCTCATCACCATTTGCTCCATCTCTAGTCACCTGAAAGCAAGGACTTTTTCTATGACCAAAAGTAAGTTTCAACTTACTGTGCCGTCTACTGTCCTATACTCTCCCCAGCCAGCTGCCCTTCCCTCTGCTCTACTTCCCCTTTCTCCCCTCCTGGGACAGGCATATTATTTCCTCTCCCTCTTTAAAGCTTCTTCAAATATTGGGCTGACATCCCTGGGGAGGTGATACCCTGACCCAACAAAAGTGGAAGACTGAAATGCACATAAGATCAGTGCCCTCCTTGGCATATGCAGTGTTGTCCTTAGCGAGACAGTGTCCCGGGGCTTAAAAGCTGTCTATGAGATTTATATTGCTTTGCCATAATCCTTTTGTTCTTGTTGTCAGAGGAATATCCTGTAAACAGGGCTGCAGTCAGTATCAGAAGACTGAAGCAGGAATATTACTTTCAGTTCCCACAGAGTTTTTACTAAGTTAGCAAAATAACTCCATTTTAGTTACGTCAAATGGAAATCATCTACCTGAAAAAGGCAATTGCTTCTGAAAACTTAGAAGTGACTCCTTCATTTTAACACAAAATGCTACCCACTGAACACATCTTTGGTGCCAACCCACTAAATTCAAGGCAGTCAGACCCCAATATTTCTCTGAAGGTTGGAGGAGAGATGTTACCACAAGATTTGAGACAATAAAGGTGAATGTCAGGAAAATAATTAATCTTACTTCCTTTTCTCTTCCATTGCAATCTACCTCTGTTCCTCTGTGTTAGCTATCTTGGTGACACTCATGACAAACTTCTCCCTTGGTTCGATTTATACATTCCTGTAGAACATTAACAAAATATCACACTTCCCAAGAACACTGTTAACAGTTAATTACTCTAGATAACTACTAAATGGTTAAAGTGTTTGCTATACTGGGCTCTACAAAGATACATTTTAAATGCCATGGGATAAGCTAGTTGTTTTAAAAAACAAAACAGAAACACAATTCTGCAGTTTGGATGCTGTGGCATGCAATTAAGCAGATAGGGTTAGCCTGGCAAACATGAAAAACCTGAACACACTACTCCCATTTCCCCTACAAATCTATTTTAATGCAGAGAACTATGGATATAATTCTTGTTAGAAATAATGGATATTAACTTCTAAAAAAATATATTTGTAAATCACAAAAAATAATACATGCTCCTATTTTTCCAGCCCTATATGCAATATTTTTCATCCTCTGACTGCCCTTAGCACTAGAATTGCTAGAAATCATGGAATTCCTTTACATGCTGCAGAAAGCTATCCTCACAGGGCAACACTTTGATACTCCCAGGAGTCAACACTCTCGTCCTACAAGTCACCAGCCACGCGGGTATCAAATGTGTGAGTAAGACAAGGTTAGCTCTCCCTCCTATTAAAGACCACCACTGAAAAAAAAAAAAAAAAAAAGGCTGAATTGTCAACTCCTTGCTGTTAAAGTTCAATTACTCATGGAATCAGTGGCAGAGCTGGCGCTGGAAAATAAGACCTCCCTGGGTCCAAAAGCATGTCCTAGTTACAAATTATGATGTCCTATCCAGGTACATTATGCAAAAACGATATAGTTACATAGATGTGGCAAGTGACATGCAATCTGACTCTGAACAGAATGGCTCCATGAAAACCATGAAAACTCTTTTTCACGGGAGGTTTCCAATCATGGAGGCTTCCTCGTAAAAATCTTTCTCTCTCTTATTTTAAATAAAATGTTGTATGCTACCTTACCCTATCAAGATTAAAATAACACAAACAGCATTTCCAATGCAATATAAATACGGGGAACACAAACCTTGATCTGGTCACCAGGCTAGAGGCTGCTGCAGTGAAAAAACATCAGGGCAAAATAGCTGTCAGGCGTCAGTACAGGTGACAGTGGGTCACCCTGAAGGACCTACGTAGTCTTGCACTTGCAAAGTTCGAAAGTTGAGATACAAAAGGCTTTTATTTTTTCGCTAGTTTAGTGCTTTCTGAAATGGCAAATCAATTGTTTCTTTACTCCTTCTGCCACACATTATCTAGTATAAAACCTATAGACTACATTAAAAAATAATAGAACACAAGGCAAAAAGTATGTATCTGAAAACATGGGTAGGACTGCAAGCACCCAGGACAATGCCTCCTCTTTTCACACTCTGGAGTGCAGTCTGATATGCCATTCCCTAGAGAGGCAGCTACTTGTTAGAACCACATATTCCTATTAAATCCCACTGCAAACCTCCACTCAGCACATGGGATTGGATGATGGCCTCTCCAGCACTCAATTTAAAAATGATATTGAGGGATAAAGTTAAATTTGATGCCTTTGAAAAAATATTTGCAAAAAAAAAAAAAAAGATGAATATTAAAATTCATCTATTCTTGCAACAGAGACCAGAAGCTAATAGGCATTAAGGACAGAGGGCATTTTACATAAAGACACAGAAGGAAAAAAATATCTGTTTTTTTTTTTCCCCAGAGAAAAAACATTTGTATTTTTCCTCTCCAGTTTCATTGTAAAACCTTTGTTCTGCCATTTTGAGAGTGCCAGAGGTAATCAGGTGTGTTCAGTTTACTTTCTTTATGCCTTTCTTTTTTGATTTGTTATACTTCTGTCAGGTATTTGGCTCCCTCTCTAAAACAATCCTGATCTTTTCCGTCTATCATTCCTCTCCATAATAATCTCTTTAATTCCTTCTATTTCTGCTATGCTTTATATTATAATAAAGCAAAGTTTGCAGGAAGAGGTAATGTTTTTTATTAGAACAACTATTAGGATAGGAAAAAACACCCAAGCTTTCAAATATAGAAGAGAGGATGCTTTTTGATGTAGACAGTATTTAAATTGAGCAAAGGCTCCCACATGACTATCAATGAACTATATAAGGAATGAAAATGTTTGTTTATTGAGAAGACCCGAAATACATCTTATTTTAGAAGGTCTGTATTTAAGCAAGTCTCCACAAAGCATTAAGTGGTGTGAACTTTACCGACACTTTTTGTTAAATAGCTGATCCACACCCACATCAAAACAAAGACAAAAGGCTGAGCTCTTTACATATGAGAAGGTGACTTTTCACACATAAGTTTAACAGTAAGCCTTTTGCTTTTTTCAGGATAATACAAAGCTCCAAGATAATAGTTTCCTTAATTTGCATATCTTCCAAGAAGTGGAAATTACAAAACTGCAGACTACAAACATTGGCTAATCAGTCCAGAGAAAAGGCGCAAAGGGAAATCTCAGCAATGGGTTTGTTTAAAAGCTACCACAGGCAGAAAGGACCTTGAGCTATGAATGTTTTTGTTTCACTAATCTACCTAATGTTCTAGTGACAAAAAAAACAACCCTTGAATAAATGGTTCTGACTCTGTGCTAGTGTGAATTCAGTAGCTTATTTTAAAAAATAATAATAATCTAATACCTAGTTTGTATTTAAATAAGTCTTCCTGAAGACCTGTTTTCTCAAACAAGTCTTTATACAGGAAAAATAATCACGTTGATTTTGTAGTCATCATGTGAGTAACTTCTATTAAAGCCAGCAGGGCCCTGCCTACTGTGAGAGTTTTTGAACCTGCAACTCTTAATCAGTACAGCTGTCAGCTGTGGAGCCCGAGGAAGCTGTCATACAGACAATATTCAAATGCAGTTGTGTTTTTCCCACAGTGCTGCTGAAAGGAAACCCTTTTGTTAGCAAAGCCTGAGAGACATTAGGGTCCTGAAGTGGAAACGAAGTGAAGAAACGTCTCCTCGACCCATAAACACTTTGCAAGTGCAAAGTGCCCCCAGAGCTGAAGCTACACACCACCAATGATTTTTAAATCTCTTTCACAAACACAGCTTAGAACTGTTAAGAATTTGTGGGAAAGTTTTTCTTCAGAGTAGACCACAACTTGATGTTTATTCATATACCGTAGCAAGCAAATGAGAAGCTAAGCACTTAGTAAACGGTGCATCATTTTGACTACTTGATCCACGCTACTGACAGAACAGTTTGCCATAATTGCTGGCATACATAATATTTTCAAATGACACGTCTCCAAACAAGCCAGGGCCTGAGCTAACAGCAGTGAAAGGTGAAGAGAAGCTGCCTACATATTCAGCTGAATTCTCGGTTATTAACTATAAATCTTAATTGCCTGTAGTGTTTGATATTGTCCGCAATAGAATGCATTCCTCTACCTGCTGTACTTCCAGTTCTACAACAGATACCGGTACCTTCCCTCAGCTGGTGCTTTAGAAGTGAGAAGCCAACTTTTCTGCTGTCCCCTGTCAGGTAAAGTTACAGTGACCACGTGGGGACCGGCAGTGAGAGTACTTGTCTGGAACAAGAAAATCTTTGCAGGAGAGGACATCAATATTGATTTCAATACTACACTATGAAATAAAACTAGTTTTCTAGCTAGCTTCTTATCTCTTAAGGGAAAATATGAGATCAGGCATTCCTGCACTTGGCTAGACTCACTGACAGAACATATGCTTGGGAGAGACCATAGGCCAGATCTACCTGTAGAAGGCTTTGCTGTTACAATAGAGACAATACTATCAACATGGATGAAATGCAGTCAAAGCTTACACCTGCAAAACTGCACCTTTAGCCGTATCTTCTCTTCTGGTCTTTCACAATCAGAATGAGCACAACTGCATTAGTAATGGATGTTTCTGCCTGCCCAGCTATGTTGGCCACAACTCACTCCTCAGTGTGTACTAGCCAAAGTTTGCAGATCTGCTCTCACTTACTCCAAAATAGCCGCTGAAGTGGAAGATAAACTGATTCATGACTCCCTTTTGGTGTTCTTCTACACTCTCAGTAATACTGTATTTGATGCGATGGTAGGTCCTTTGAATGTTTTGGCATGTATAACTTCGCATAGGTCATTACTGTTGGAGCTGCCTGCCCCACCTGGTCAAACTGGGTCTTGTTTCTGAGATGCTTCTTCCTGGTACCTATCAGGGAGCTTGTCATGGCCTAACGTTCTCATAGATGGCTTCACAGATTGCCCTTCCTGCAATCCCATGGCATATAGTTCTAGAATGAAAAACATAGCTAAGCTTCTGCCAGAGTACTACAAATCACCTGTTACCTTGCAGAAAAATCTTCAGTCTTCAAATTCAGTGATTGTTTTCTTTTAATCATGCCATATTTTCAAGGTTCTCTTCCTAAGGAGAAAGACTAAGTCTCTTGCGTCTTCCAGGCCTCACAAATTAGAGAGGCTAGGCAGCCATGGGCTTTGGGAAGCTACAAAATGCTAGCTTCTGTTTCCAGCTGGTATTTTATCATCCTACTCTGACTATTAGTAAAGGTAATAATTGTGATGATGATTTTAATGATTTTGCTGTCAGATCAAAAAGGCTTCTAAAGCAGCTCATCCAGAACTGCGGACTAATATAATCTGATCAATAACTTGAAAAGGATACCAATATGGTTAAAGAGGACTAGGATTGCCAACTTTCTAGAGACATATTCTAGACTATTTTTTCTTTCCCCAAATTAGATCATGATAAATTACCATTTCTCTCAAATACAGTAAGCTATATTTGCCACTGATGGTGACACCTTGCTTTCCTGAAAGGCACTACATGTCTACATATCGCTCATAGCATGTACATTCACACCCTCTTTGTTAGCTGTAGACCCATGGTCTGGGCAACTTGTGATTTTATTACAACAGAGGAATCAATTTGATGCATGTGGGGTGAGCATACTCCAGATGAGCAGCTATTTGCTAGACTTTCAGTATTTCCCATTTCATCAAGAATCTATTACTCCCCTCCTTGGGTACAGAGCTAAAGGCACAATCTGAAAATGACATCTTTTTTGGTTTTACCTCAGTAATGGAATGCTGGTTTTAGGCTGAACCACTCTCCTCATGTCATCTGTGATTATATTGCTACAACTTCCTTTACAGAAAGGGTAAAAGATAGGTATGTTGCATTAATACATTACATACTTTCCTTTACCATTATGGGTCTCAGAAAGCTGCAGAGTTCCTGACCTTCTGAAGTCTTAGTAATGAATTCTATCTTTAGATTTTGTTCTAATGGAAAGAAAATCATTATCATCACACTGTCTCTGCACATATCTTTCTGCAAACCTGAATAACATTTGTATCAGTCAGGCAACTACAGCCAAATTTGAGAAGGGAGGGTGGTATCAAGGCAATTACATTCTTATTAAGTTTTATGCAGAAAGGGAATGCACAAAGACCCTGAAAATGTCTCTGCGTGTATCCTTGTCAGGTATGCATCAGGGCAAGGTTGAAGCACAAAAGTATGAAATGTCTTGGAATCCACAGGGTCCTCCTTCATGGATTTTGTCCTGAGAGTTTGCCTCAGCCAAGATGGGTGAGGGGAAAAAAAATACAAACAAAACAACTCAGATCTTGCACATTCTTGGACAGTCTGTCAAACAACAGCAAGATGCAAACCAACAGGAAAACTAAATCTCAACATGAAGTTAAATATGTCCACAGATCAACCCATCTCATTTCAGCATTTGTCCTGAATACCATGGTCATCATTTTCCTGGGTTTTGACCATGAATAGTCAGGTTTATCTTACAGGGTTCCCTTTGGCCTTGGCACACCAGTTTTCTGAATTAATTGCCAAATCCAGCATGTAATGACCCTGTTTGTACTGGCACATCATACGCTGACACTATCTGAATGGGGCAACATTCATGAATGATTTGGAATGCTCTAGTACGCTGATGCAAGGCTCACCTAAATTTCCAGCTTGTTTTGAATGTGATGTCAGACTGGCTCAAAAGATTAACAACCAAATATCACTGTATGCTTGCTGTATTTTTATTGTCTATATCCAAACCATTTTTAACTGTCTATTGTTGCTCTAAAAGGAAGTTAGACTACATGCATTAGTCTGTCTTTGTGTGAGTAGCTCTAATTTTAAGGTACCCTAACTATGCTCCAGGTTCAGCATCAGAGACCAGAGCTTGTGTCATAAGCCATACTTGTTGCTTTCCATAGCTTCTGTATTGGGGTAACCTCCCATTTCCATGTTAATACTTAAAATATATATATATATATATATAGTTCATATACTAAAATCACACACTGTGAAAATACTGAGAATTTTTATAATGTAAGATGGTATTTTTTAAACTTTAAGCAAGTTTTTTTTGCTCATATCATGTTGACAGTCTGGCTTGTGCAATGTCACCTTTTGTTTAATGACCATGCAACCTGAGATACATAACTGAGAGATGTTAGGAGAAACAAAAAAGTGTCACTGTATAGAATGAAGATTAAGAGAGAAGCAGCATTTCAGAATGTCACTGTTTTTCAGTGACCTGGCCTTTCAGCTAATATCTGTTGTTAGCATAATGTGATTGGGAGCTCCCATTAATACCCATCTTTGTTTTAAAATTTAGTTTATATGAGTAAGTAGAAGCTTTTTATCAGAAAAACCAACAAGACACGGGCAAAGCATGGACACCATTGCAGGACTGCATGCAAAAAGTGAATAGTGTAGCTATTCTGGAATAGTTTTGATGGTCTAAGTCTGGAATGACTCCCTATTGTGACATTTTTATTCCAGAAAATCATTGATTTATTTTGGAAGACAGCACACATACGCACAATTACCCTGAATAGCTATTCTGGCCAATAGCACTGTTTGGGCAAGCATAGAGTGTGATTTTCAGAGCCATATGTAGTTTTATTGTTGTCTGGGTCACTGCAAAATCTGTGGGAAGATAATGGTTTAAATCTCTCAGTTCTCAACACAAAAGCTTGAGTTCGCAGCTAGAGCAGTGTGAAGAGTTTTAATTTATGTCAGCAGTATTTTATTGCTGCTTATTTAAAACAAAAATATTTTTAGTGGTTCAATTATGGAGAATATAAAAAGAATCCCTTCTTTTCTTACATAGTCTTGTTCTAAAAACTGTTGACTGCAATTTTCAGGAACCCCTAAAAGAGAAGGCCTCGAAGAGGCCTTAAGAGGCCCTCTCGATCCACTGCCAGAGAAACAATACAACTTATATCCTTCTTGAAAGAAAGGTGTCCAACCCATTCTTAAAATCTATTAGCTTCAAATTCAGAGTAAAACCAAGAGCAAACAAACTGGAAAAAAGATCATGAGTGTTCCTCCTCCTGTTTTAAGTATCTAAAGAATTAGCTGACCTTTGATAAACTTCAGTTAACATTTTATAATGAAGACAAAAGTGATTGTGTCTATGTACATATGAAACAGTAAGGAGCTTTAAGATAAACTTTAAAAAAAATAATAAAAAGCAGTTCTGTTAACAGGCTAGAACCTAGGATAATTCTCAAACTGAGCCAGAGAACTGCAGGAATTTGAAAAGCCTCTGGACTGCTTCTGGGGGTCAGAGACAGATAAGGAAGAAAAACCAGCAAAAGAAAATTTGTCAGCCAGATACAGGTGCACAGCCATAAGGAATGTTTTGTCCATCTGCAAATAGAGAGGCTGATCTAAACTGTTATCAATAGTCACAAAGTCCATGTACAGAAGTGTCTAGAGAAACTTGCACAGTCACTGTTATGTGTTAGCCTTGAATCCTATCAGTATCAATTAAAATATCAATATTGTTAAAGAGCTTGTCATAAATACAGTTATCTGTTTCAGTTAGAACGTACAATTTTCTAGTCTTACTGCTTATTCAGGAAAATAACTGTGCTAGACTTTAACCAACAGCATTTATTGTTTGTAACATTATGTAGGCAAGAAGTTTTAAAAGCCACATGATTAAGTCAAAAGTGAAGTGATAAAACAAATAAAGAAATTAGTGTCATAAACAACCCATATGTTGATGTCCTAAAGTTGTATTCTTCTCAGCGGACACAGCTGTATTTATACTAGTGTTCCATGACTAATGAGTTTCATCCTTTTCATAAATACGCACTCATATGTCTTAACTGGTTTTGAAAAAAAGATGAGAAACATAAAAAGTAGGAGTAGGTACAAATGCAACAGCTAGGAACAGACTCCTCTCTTACTGGGTATATATTCAAACACACTAAGCTTTAACCTTCCAAACCACAGCAATAAGGTGAAACCTGCAACAGCCAAGCAGATACCTCAATATTTTCAGATGCACAAATACACTGAAAAACATCTCAATAAACTCCTAAGAACAAGCTAAAAGAGAGCAAGCAGAAGAGCAAGGGTGGGTTTTGCTTGGCATGCTTCGAAATGTCAAGAGTGAAAAGCTTATTAATCGTAACGTAGCTGAGAACTCTCTCTCTGATTCAGCAAAATGTTTTAAAAGCCTGTATGAGATTTACTGTAGCTAGTGACATTTAAAATACTTTATACTCTGACTCATGTTGTTATCTAAGATGCCAATTCACAAAACAAGGGAGTTTGTTTTAAAAAGGGAGAGAAACAAACATTTCAGACAATATTCATGGATGCAAGTCCTATCTAGAGCTTACCTTTGACTGAACTGAATAAATCGCAGAATAACACAAAGCATATTTGTACATTTATTGAAAGTGAACTGTGGTATCAGAAACACATTTAAATACAGAAATAGCTGTCAAGTCATTTAGCTCTGTCACGCAGGGCTTGTATATATGTACACAGAGGGCCATTTTCATACTGATAAACATTCTTTGAAACTGCCTGTTGGCAGGAGTAAGAAGAGGCAGTCTTGTTAATACCTTGCATTTCAGTTTCCAACCGATTAAAAAAGCCACTAGACTTTGCTTCCAGTCTCAAGCAACCACAGAAATATAACAACAATTGCTAATAATACATTATATTAAAATCTCTTTTGCAGCCAGCTTGTGGCATTTCAATCACTACAGAACTTAGACACCATTTTTAGAAAATTCCTCGCTATTTTTGTTATAAAGAAAATTCCTTTTTTATGTAATAAATACTTCAGATGGCAAACGTATTGTTCTTAGGCAATTATGTAAAAAATATCATTAATAAAGGAGACTGATAACTGGGAAAAGTAACGTGTATCTATGATATGTTTAAAAGTCATTGTGATTGCTGACATGCTGCAAGATAAAGAAGCTCATTGGCAAATCGGTATCTAAGAGTTGCAAACTAACTACAAAAAAAGAAAAAAGTACATTTCAATTCTGGAAATACATGACAACAGCAGCCTTTAGGATCTTAAATTAGCTGTTTTACGACATGGCCTGTATTGAGGATTTAGCAAGTGTTTTTCAGGAGGATAATGTATGATCCTGGTCACACGTTTATGGTCTGGAATGGCCATGGCAGCTGCCTTACATAGTTAAATGTAAAGTCTGTATGGAAGAGATGGTATTACTAACCAAAATGTGTGGTCTTGTGGTCCTTTTAGGACTTGATACAGCAGCAGTGGTGTTAAGCAGGGGGCTGGGCAAACATTCCCTATCCCATAACCAAAGCACAGGCTGTGCTCATGCTGTTACCACAGTAACCCGAGTAGGTCCCAAAATGATGCTTGTTCTCCACTGGGTACCTGTCACAGGTTCTCGGAGCCATTCAGATGGGCTACATTCCTGCTTCCTAGAAGCTGTACCTCCTAAGTGGGCTTTCGTGGCTTGACAGGCGTCCCTGAGTATATAACAATGCTTGATATGCATTAAAAGAAACACTATTACGAAGATCACGTATGCATCTCCTCTGAGTGACATATATATATGGCAAATGCTGACTCAATGGAAGTAACCCTTGTGTTATGAATTCCAGTTATTTGTCTTACCAAAGCAAGCTTTTGGTTTCTGCCTGTAAGACAAGACCGACCTCTTGCAAGATCGTTACTTTTACTAAAGAATTCCTTAGAGGCATATCTTTACAGTCACTTATAAGAGCAGCTGCATACAATAAGGAATTTAGTAGCCCACAAGGGTGTAGTTTACAGCTTGTCCATTAGTTGGTATGTTACAAGCAACAATATTTGAGCTATCTGGCAAGTATACTATTGTCATTCTCTCAAAGGATAACCTGCTCTAAGTATACGAGTAAACTTCATCTCTAGCCACAGTCAACTCCCAACAATTATCCCACTTACAGAATGAAATAGCAAGGAAATTGTCCATTTTGCTAAGAATATCTGGAAGAATTATCATAAAAACAGCAGCAAACAAGCAATTTTGGAAAAAAAAAAATTGACTGGTATCAGCGATGGTGGCATGTTTACTACGCAGCACTAGCATTACTTCCTTTCTCCTGAGCAGCAGGCCTCGGTTATAAAGGGCAAAGCACTTGGCACTCTCCAGTTACATCCTGTTCTCTGACCCCAGAGTAGAAACTGACATTACCTTGTGCTCACGTGTAAAAATCTCAACGTCATTAAAGCCTGAGCTTTAAGAGACACCTACCAGAGAGAAGAGGTGACTTACCTCTCTCCTACTTCAAAGAGACCATGAAGAAAGCCTGTCAGCAACTTACTGTGATGACAGAGGGAAGGGGAATTTGCTGGTTAGTACCAGGTTATCACTGGCTGTCACGCACATAATGTGCTGCAGGGTATAAGTCTGGAAACAAATTTGCATTGCGCTATCACAGAGCTCGAACTTGGTTGATTACTGATATGGCCACACTGATGTAGCTGCTGAATAGAGGACCATGGGTTTGTGTGTGCTTATTAGACTTGTATACACACGCAATTCAGGATGATGGGAGCAACTGCTTACTGCACCACGACTTGCTATTACCTCTATCCATGCTTATGCACTAGAAAGTTGACAGAGCAGTAAGAGCATATCTGTGTGCATTATTCATGTGCATTTATCTGTCAGCATATACAGTTAAAATCCTCCCGACAATTACTTTCAATATCGATTAAAATGGTTTGCATCTTTTACCATAAGTAGAGACAATCTTTTATCTTCTATAGATTCGATAAGAAACACTTGATAACTCGATGATTAACTATCATGCAAATGAAGCAAGTTAATTTAAAAGAGGGAGCAAAATTTTAACTATCTTTTCGTTACATCCTAAACATCATAGGAATTTTAGTTCTGAGCTAAAACTGCCATGGCACTGCAACTCTGTGTTGCTAAGTTTCTTGTTACATTCACCAGACTGTATTTATTTGGCTGTGCTAAAGGAGACTAATGGTTAAAATACTCATGTCTCTTTGTGGCTGAGAGAAAACATCAGAGCTCAACATTTCACAGATTTCTGGGAAGCTAATAAGATGTGTGGCTGATGCTGTGTGCCAAGAAGTGGGCAAATGGCAGCAGAAAATCATTTCGAGTCACTTCAGGATCTTTGCTGAGTCATATCAGTTTCAGTGTCTGCGTAGAAAATGTTAAAGCCTGTGTGGATTCCACATCAAACTTGAATCTACCAGAAACAATTTGTGCCTGTCTTTAATATTTTTATAGACAATTTACAACATCTGCCTGAAAAAAAAAGCAGAAAAAAAAAAGCACAAACCAAATTGAAAAATGCACTCAGACTGCGTGTCTGAACATCACATACAGCCACTAATTTGACAGATACATCCAATTGCACACATACCACTACTGAAAAAGTGTTTTCTTTAGTCTGTCTATTAAATGGTGAAGCTATCATCAATACAGATAGAACTACGATAGTATAAAATTTCTACTAATTCCTTTTCATTTTCTGATGAAGCAGCTGCTGCATCTGTTAGAGCATCCATGCCTTGCCTATTTCAGACCAAGAGGGTGGCTCAGGGCTCCTCCCTTTATCAAGGTGGGTGGGCAGAGTAGAAACTGATTTATTTCATCAGAGAGGCATTTTCACTCAGAGGTACAAGTTCTGGAGCACAGTTTTCCTCCCTGTTCCCTTCATTGCTCCATGAAAGGAAAAGAAACCATGCCTACCAATCAGCAAATCACAATAAATGTGCTCTGCTCAGTTCAAGAGTTTTGGCTGATATATTTGGTCAGAAGGCAGAACCAAGATTCATTTTATTTCTCCTCTCTGCTCGTCTACTTGCTGAGAGCCAGAGGAGAAACAATACTTGCTGATTGTCATATCTTTAATTCAGACTTTGGTTAAAGACTGACATAGCCTAACCGAACACAGTGCAAGCAATTTCTGCACCAGGTCCTCACTGCTGTGTTGATATATGAAGTAAGCTCCCACATAGCATATCGCAATAATCTATCCATGAGTAGATAATGGTAAAGATATACAGACTGATGCTGATTCCTATTTTCTGATTAGATACAGACAGAACATAAGCCTTTGTTGAAACGAGTGTCATTCCTTTACTGTTGAAGATCTTAAACGATCCAGATGGGGAACAAGAGAAATGGATACCATTCTCGCCTCATCTTTGTCTCCTTCCAACAGACCAGCATTACCTTAGAATTAGGCTAGCCAGCTCTCACCTGTACTCACCTAACCAGACAAATGTTTCAATGATATGAGGTGGGTCAGGCAAGATGGAGAGGGATAAGCCTTGGTTTCACTGGCATATCATAGCACGCCTGCAACCCATCTTTCTGTTGCAACTGTTTCAACAAATTCCAGTTGATACAATCAATGGATGGACTGAATGAGCTTTGGGATTGCCATTATTATGAAGAGCTTTGTTACACATTTATAAAATCAGTTCTTTAGTACTTTTTAAATTTACTATTAATTTGTCTTTTTTTTAAAACAGTACATCAAAAAAACATACTTGGAATATAAAACACTTTATGGGATCATAATTTCAAAATACCTGCAAAATAGAGTTTTGCTGGTAGACAAGAGCAAGTCTCCCAGGCAGAAATAAACATATTCACAAGCCTAGCACTACCATTTATATTGTCAGGGAGCTACTGTATCCCTAGATCATAAAGACTTTGAACAATGTAGCCTAGCAGTTAAGACAGTAGTAAAAAGATTTATTAAGTCATCCTACCTACAATAGCAGTGTGCTTTGTTCACTCTGGAGGCTTCTTCTATTTTCCTTCAAAGATCATTTGAATTAAAATAACTCAGAGTCAAAAAATTATCAGTCTGCATGCTGTAGTTTATCCCATCTGTCTCTAATTTAATCATACTAATTATCTGCACTAATGTAAATATCATATTCTCCTGTCATCACTGTTCATGTTCTTTGTATTTATCTGCAGATGCCATGAGCACTTATTTGTTCTTACTGTATGGCAAATATTGTTATGGCAAGAACCCTATTGCAATAAAGCTTCTCTTTAATAAATATCCACTCTAAAGGGAAAAAAAGAACTGTCTGCAGCTCAGTAGCAAGTGGTAATAGGCTAGCAGGTGGCAATAAACGCTCAAAGACTTCACATCTAACAGTATCATGGGTTAGCAGTTTGAAGTAAATATTTTCAGGAGCCTAGGACTAACCACAACTATTTTCTTTTCTTCATTAACCTATTAACTACGGAGTCTAGCTTTGTGTTAGCTGTTATGCATGCGGAAATAGTATACACTTTTCCAAGCAAATATAAGAGCTAATGTGATTAAATATGATACTATTTTCCAAACAGGTAGAAAATGAACAGTGATCCTAATCTCTTGGGAGCACAGACAGGAGTTGCAGATGATCAAAGAGAAGGGAGAATAAGAGAATTCTTACAGTTTTGCCAGTTTTGGAACTATTTGGGAACCTGTTTTAAACTACAGTTCAGTACCATTGCTTCTACATGATGGTATCTTCTACACAGGACTTGTTTGGATGCAGCAGTCACAAAATTTAGCTTGACATTTTGCAGTCAAATGTTCAATTTCTACTTTTTATTTCTCTATTGATATTCCATGAACTATCATCAGGTTCTGCTTTTTAAGAATGCACTTTGTTATATATAAATACATAAGTAATTACAATCAGATGTTCAATGTCAGAATTTGAGGTTTTATGCAATTTAACTGCAATCCAGGTCATGGGTTTATAGGATATATTTTTCTTATGAAGAAGCACAGTTTGCATAATTCAGAAGTTTTACACAGAACTGTATTCTCAGATGGATAAAGATGTGTAAATTCCTCAAAATCAAAGAGAACTGATACCCAGGAGGGCAAAGCAGACAAAACAGCCCATCAGCAACTCAACCACATGAAAGACCACAAAGAAACTCCAAAGCCACCCACGCAGCTGCCTGAGGAGTCTGTCAAGGAATGAGGGGCTCTTGTTCAGCTCATGTTGCTGCTGGAAATGTGTTTGAAGAGCTTGGCAGTACATCTGGATTTTACGAGTGGCACACAAAGATGAAAAAAAAAAGAAATCAGATTGAATTATATGCTGCAGTACATTGCCAGTGTCACATCTCTGCTAACTAGCATGTAATATAATTTTCAAGATAACGGAACAATATCCTGCATTTGTTATTTCTAGAGGGGCAGCTGATAAACATATCCAGCATTTATGTACAAATTTAACATGATAGTCACCTAAAAAGCAAAGAAGATGGGATCCTTTTCATAATATCTTAAAGTACAACTTTTTTTTTATATATATATATATAAAACCTTTCTTTTTGTAAAATGAATATAGAGGCCTTGAACATCAGAGGTATATAACACCAGAATAGGTATGGTGAAAAATCAATCCATTTGTTTGTATGCCCTTTAGAAACCACCAGTACTTTCTAGTACAATAACAGAATAATAACAGCTATTATATCAATTGTTATTGCTTTCTACCTGTTTGTTTTATGTAAAGGTGACAGAAATGTCCCCAGTCTGACTTTGTCTTTCCACAAACACATCTGAAGATTCCCCTTTCAAAATTCTTTGTTTTCCTCAGTCAGAAAGGAACATGACATGACATTTACATTCAAAGTATTTGTCAACAAACATTCAAAACAATTCGGCTTAAATTTTTATCTCTATTACAGCAACATAGCTCATCTAACTGCATTGAAATTTGAAGAGAGTTTTTGATGAGAAAACACTTATTTAAAGTATGTTTTAAATTAATTATTTTAGATACTCCCAAATTGCTCAAGGGAGTAAAAGGAGGAATGAGGAGGAAGCCGAAACATTGTACACTTGTTAAACGCTTCCTTTTTGTTCATTTTGTGAATCTGTAGTAAAATGAACAGGATCTTAAATACACACAGGGAAGGCTGTGAACTCCTTACTCAGTCTCTGTTTAATCTTCCACAACACTTCTTGTTTAAATTTGTGAGTGACTCATAGCAGTGGCTTCAGCCAAGCTCAGCACAGACAGACTCTGTGCGTGCCTACACAAATACTGATGAGTCTATTCCCACTGTTGGCTTGTAAGATTCCCACTATCGCTGTCCTGAGCTTTTCTGAGGAGAGATTATTCTTTGCATTTGTCTCTGTCAAAGTATCTCATATTCTGGTGATGGGAATAGCTGGAGACAATAGACTATATATTCATTTTCATTTATGACCTAATATAGCAGATTATTTTTTGCATTAGTTCAAATGAAGTACTTGTCCTGTGAATTGTGCTTTTATAGGCCCCTGCATAATGCTGTCTTATTTACAGTTTAAAAACTCTGTAGGCAGTAACTTTTGTGTAAAACAAATGTATGTAGCAACAACATTCTCAAAATAAGAATCTACTCACAAGCCACTGCTCTCTGTTCCACCCAGTTAGGAGACTTTAGTGGCCAGAACAAAAATTCACTAGCTTTGACCTTCTGATTAAAATCTTAAATCCTCTTTCACAAGAGAATCCTCTTCTTGCAAAATTCCAGCACATGACTAGATTAAAAAATTATTGTATAGTCTGTTCTGTGCTCTAGTCACGCTTCCATTCCTGCAATAATTAAACAGCATGCTTGTTTAATATGAAGATCTGCTCTTTAAAAAGCAGGCAGGATGTGATTATCCATTAAGTATAGGCGGTCCAAGCAAGGAGATCATTATTGTGCTAAAATGATCTAAATTTTTAAAGAAAGGGTTCTACCTTCGACTACTTTTCTGAGATGGATTACTTTCTGCTGGTGAGGTTGGGTTTAGCCAGATTAATTTTGTCACCTGACATATTTCCTGGCTGCTCATCTGCCAGCGTCAGGCCTGAGGGAGGCTGTGGAAATGCACAGCTTGGGGCAGAGTAGGATCTCCCTGGCTGGGGCTGAGCTTAGGTCTGTGTCGATGATCCTGGCACCCCACTTGAAGATTCTGGTTGTCTATTTTTAAGTGCACCAGCAGCAGTGAAATGTAACAGGATTTAGCTCTACAAGAAGTTTGACAGCAGTTCATCAGAATGCTGCTCTTTGTAGAGCCAACCAATTCTAATTCCTGGCTTTTATCCCTTTAAATATGCAAGAGCATTTCATATATGGTTTATACTCTACTGAGGCACCAGGGGAAAGTATATGCAGTCTGGGATTAAGTTAGTGTTGAAATTCATGAGATTTGTCATCAAAATTGAGGCAGAAGTTGACTATATTGGAATATCATCCTTAGAGCTTTTACATGAATTTTGATGTAAACCCTGTACATACTCTAATGGATTTCTATCGCATTGAAATATGTCTGAACTGTATTTGATAACAGGCTGCTTCTAGCCTTAGATCTGCCTCATGGTGAAAAGCATACTTCTGAAGCATGTATTCAAGGAATAAAATTAAAGTTAGGAGTTCGCCTGAAGAAACTTGGTGCTGACATTTCTGGTTTCAAGTTAACATTTCAGGACTTCTCCTTAACATTTATGCAGGTAGATTAAGGCCTTCTTTGTCTGCAGGGAGACTACTATTACCTATGGGCCTCATAATGCACTTATATCTCTGAAGATTTTCCTGTGTTTCGATGCGAGATCTCAAGCAGATAAATTCTGAGTTGATAAACCCGCATTTCTGGCCTTCACTTCAGCTCTCTGAAGAAGGCAATTGTGTCTCAAGCTTCACATAGGACTACTGTAATATTCGCTGTATTTAAAGTCTCAGTTTTATCACTGGCACTCTTGTTACTCTTCAGTCAAAAATTTCAGTTAAAAATCTTACCTTCTAGTTTCACAACCAACTTTGGCTGACTAACGCTTCACATACTGCACACAGCTGGAAGACTCCAGATGTACCAAGAGGTGCGTTTTACAATTGATCAGCAAACAAAAATCCTTGAGAGAACAATGGCATGCACTAGGTCAGCCTAGACCTTAGGGCAGCAAATGTGACTCATTTCTCTTCTGATTATATCATGCTTTTTCCTGTTATTCTAATTATACCTATTTCTACAGCAATCGGATTGATTAGAATTTGTGGGAACTTGGCATTACGCAAGTAAGCTTAAGTACTACATAATGTAGCATACCTTAGAAGAAGTTACAGTAAGAGAAAGTATCTTCAGAGCTCCCTGCAGTTATTGCATTCTATAAAATAGTACTGACTTGTAAAATGAAAGCTGAAAGATAAGGTTCTTAAAAGACATTAGTGCCCAGTGATGAAAATATTTTTTCTGTCCACATTCTGGTATCAAGGTTCCATCAGACATGGGGGCAGAACTACAACGGGGCCACCTTTGACTACTAGCTGCCATGCTAACTATGATAACCAAAAAGTGATAAATAATTAGCCAGTTGCTTTCCTAGATGCTTTAAAAATAAATGATCTTTTATGCTTAAACCTATCCATCTATGTACTTATCAAAGGTTGTGATGAAAATTGACAGCTTCATATTCAAGCATCCTTCAAGCTTCAGAAAAGGCAGGAAAAAAGTTCATAAACTGTTTGCTGCTACTGCTGTGACACCAAACAAGCTTTGGACTTCACATCAGCTTATGATGGATGCCTCATCATAACAATAGGGTATATGGTGGAACAAGAAGGAAGTTGTTTCAAACACCAGCCGGGTTCACATCATCCGGACAGCTGCCAGGTGGTGCTCTGAGCAGCCTGGAGACCCCACCTGGGTAGTTAGAGTTGCCCACATGCTCCGCAGCAGGATGAATGGGCTCTCTGTGTCACCTCCTTCCAGAGCATGAGGCCAGCTGACTGCATTTGGTGTGGAAAGGCTGACAGTGTTTCCTACATTGTCCAGAAGTTCCTTAACTGTCAGTTTTATGTGATTTATTCTCTCTCTGGGATTAGGCAATAAGCTTCTGCAGCTAGAGATAATAGGATGGTTTTCAGTTCTGTCCTACCAGCCAAGGCTGGGCAAGGCTTCCAAAATCATTTCTCAGCCAGAGGTGAGGAGTTATAACAAAGGGAACATGAAATTAAAAAGGTAACTGAAATCTAACTATTTAAATTTCCATTAATCAAAATATATGATATAAATACAAAAGCACACTGGATTACTAATCTCTAATACAGGTAATTTTAACAGCAATTAAAATGAATATTTTTATTTTTGGTGCATCAGGTTTAGATGTGTATCACACACCTAAAATACAGCTAATTTTCAGCTGTATCTTGACATCAAACTTGAAATGCTTGATCTCAGAGTTGGCAGGTAGACGTTTACCTGTAGTGACACTTAAAAATCAGAACAAATTTATACATTAGGCTATATGTACAGGCTTACTCTCTAACCCATACATCTTAGTCTTTATAAAGACAATGCATCTCAAAGCACTTGAAAAAAATAGAACTTAAAAATAATGTTAATTCACAAGGTTTTGTGTGTTTGAATAAGTAGTTTGAATAAGCTATTTCATTTAGAAATCTACTTGTGCATTATTACACTTTTTTATATGCCTTGAATTGAAAAATGTGATAGTTTCTTAACTTTTAGTACTATATGCAGTGGATTGCATTGTTTTTGTTAAAATTTTCACTATCTATTTGCTATTTTGCCTCTTGATTTGTATCTCCTTGTATACTTATATGACTGAGGTCAGGTCAAGAAGGCTATTTTGAACAGAGAAAAAAAGGATGGCATGATTTGTGATAATTCTTAGGTGCTTTAGAGAGGTTGTTGAGAAAACTATGCTTCTCTTGCTGATGAGTTTCAATTTTCTTATGGTGAATATCATCACGTGATTGAGCTGGACACTATATCTCTCGTGTTCTGGTCCACCAGATTTTATGTATGCAAGATAATCTGTCCCACACTGCGAAAGGAGTCATCTTGTAGCAGTATGTAATTATGACTGCATAGTCAGACTGGACCGGTCAAAAGTCGTGGGCACACCAGAACAGGAGGCTTTCACAGTTTTGCTTGCCAGGGTGGAATTACTCCATTTGGAGAGGTGGTGATAAGACACCATATACCCTCCTGGTAAGCAAGAGGGAACAGCACTGGTTACTCCTTTATGATTTTTTATTATGTAGTCAAAATGCTGCAGTATGCATCTGCATATTTTGCAAGCTGAGCTTGTTGGGAAATTCTCATCACTTTATGCAAAAAGTACTGCTGAGTTACTGGCGACATGATTCCCAGAATGTTTTATTAGTTTTGTTTTATCTTGAAAGCAGACTTCATGACAGGAAGCAAATCCGTGTCATGTTTTCATTCTTTTATTGTCAACCATTAGGAAGAAACTATCCAGTTAAATGAAAACTTTAATTTTGTTGTAACAACATGGTTCCAAGAATAAGAGCTATAAAAATGAACCTCTCATTAGTTATCTAATGAGTGGCGCTATTCTTTTTACTGACCAAGTCATGAACTCATAAATTTTGTGCTCCTAGAAGTGCCATTCCTTGAACAAGATACAAAACAAGAATCTATTACATATGATTAAATGAAAGATGAATAGAGAAATACTGATCTGGATAACTGTGTTCCACCAATAAGCTGAATCTTACTTCTGTTGCAATTGTCACACAGTTTTGCTCTGCACTGATATCCAGTCACCATGATTAAACCTGGAAGTAGCTGTCTTTTAACAATAACTGTAAAGATAATTCACATATACATACTGATTTATCTTGTGTGCTATCTGCATTAAAATGTGGACACAGAAGTGTCTGTCTCTCTTGACATGTCAAACCAAATGAAACAAGAAAGCATTTAAATCACACAAGAGGTCGAGGTTTTCTATCTCATTTTCAAACTAAACCATTCAGATTTACTTCAGAAACTACTTCTTCTGGATCCTTTCTGAAGAAAAAAAAAAAGACAAACAAAAACAAACAAACAAACAAAAAACCATAATCTTTATGCTTGAAAGAACCACTCTTATTTTTCAGCACTCTTATGGTTATATGCCATAAGAGGGAGACAGGCAGTAAGCAGTCTTCAAAACAAATTACTCCAGGTTGTATGGCAAATACTTTGATGTTCTATATCAAAGAGGCACATTCTGATCACATCGATGAAGAAGCATTGATGCAAAAATGTTCAAATCAAGGGGGAAAGAAACCCCAGCCTTCGAGGATTGCTGTAGAACAGAGTTCAGCTTTGAGATACGAAATGAAGCACAGTAGTAAAAGCTAAAGCAGGACTGAGGAGTAAAAAGGTAGTCTGATCAGTGTCTCTGAAAGGCTTCTTTTCCTTTACTGTTTTCTTCACAGAGAATTTATTTCTATTGTCCATTATATTCACTCTCCTTCTGACTGATTTTTTTAAGTGAAGCTGAATAAGAAAATCAAACAAGTGTTTTTTTGTAAAAGTTTGTGCATTTATGCTAAAAGGTCTGCTTTTGACAAAGCAGTTTTGTGTATTTTCTTTATCTGCTGTACAAAGGGGAAACAAAGTCTCATTCACTTTGTGCAAGCTGTAACCTTCTATACTCCTGTTTTATTGCACCTTGTGCCCATTGCTGCAATTATAGAAATTTAAAATGCCCTGAAGAAATATGCTTCCTATTTTGAATTTAAAAAAAGAGTATGTATGCACACATACTCTTGAACGTTTTGCAGTCTGAAAGGAAAATTACTCATTGGCTCCTCAGTTTAGGGACTGATGCTTCACCTAGCATTGCACAGCAGAGAATAAAACTGATCTGTTCTAGGGTTAACAGAAATACGGTTACATGGGCAAAGACTGCACACAACCTCTGAGAAAAAATACTTAGACAACTGAAATTAATATAAGGAACCAAATGTATTTTCCTTCTTTCTGTCTCATACTCTGGAATGAATATGTTTATTTAGCTGGCTGACATTTATCCACCAAAAATATCAACTGACAGAAATTTTATCAAATGTGTATGAAGGTTGAAAATGAGCTGAATAATTCAATGATTAATATAGTGGTGAGGGACATAATGGCTTATTTCTGCTTGTAGATGACATCATGCCTTAATTTTCTGGAATTATTCAGGTCTTGAAGCGGGCCAGGGGAACAATGCTGATGCCTCTCAAAGGGAAGGGTGTGGCAGATGTCTAGGAGAAAGAGAACTGATAGAAACAGAACATCAAAAATGTTCATGAAATGTATCAAGATGAGCACTGCAGACCCATTCTTGTAAATCTACAATAAACTTCCACATCCTCAAAATTAAAGTTTAAAGTGTTTTGTTACACTGGTGGAAGAAAAACTTCAGTTAAAGGTAGGGTGGGAAGACAAAATTTTGCTGGATGGCAATCAGCCCAGTTTAAATTTTAATAAGGAAGTGAAAATCTCTACACGTGACAAGCTTCTACTAATACCAATTGGTGGTGATACCAATTTCTGCAGATAATCATAGGATAGATGACATGAAGTTTTCAAGGAGCTAATAATGGGCTAATAATACCCAGGCAGGTAAACTCATCACTTAGCCTATATCTGTAACTGAGCATTCTTTTCCTTTTGTCGTGGTAGGCAGGATATATGGAGATTTTACCAACATATTCAAATGTTTAATTTTCTATATGATTCACATGATAATCCCTTTGCTTTCACTCATTTCTACTACTATTTTTTTTCTTCTATAAATCACAGTATTCTGAACAAGGAAGAAAGCAATTTCAGAGGAGATAGTTGCAATGAACTGTCTACTAGTCTGGAAATAATAAATTCAAGGGTAAGAATAATGCAGAAAACCAGAAGCCTGCAGTCAGCTTAACTTGCTGGCTAGCTAAAGAAACATAAAACACAGCTGGGGTGAAGTAGGGATGGAGTAGGTGGCTAGAATGTACAAGGCCTGGGCAGCAGAGTTCCAGCTTCTCAGCCTGTCCCATCCAAGCTCAACATTTGTGGAGCTCATGAGAAGCAAAAGCAGAGGGGAAAAAAGGTGGAGAAAGTGTAAGAGAAGAGAGATCACATGGCTTCCCTTAATGTGCATGAAAAGTGATGAATGGGAGGGAAATAATTTTCTTCCTGATGATCTTCAAAATATGAGAAGTTTTTAAATCTTGAATTTGTAAATAGTGATTATATATGGATGTATGTCTATGCACATGGGGGTATGCATATAAATCCATTGCTTTGGATTTGAGATCACTGGCTGTTTAGCTAAGGGGGAAGATGTGACTTTCTGCACACAATACATTCTTCTCTGTCCATTCTTGCTTCATTAATATTAATAAAAACTTGTGTGTCCAAGGCATTTATAACACCGAATTACATTAGTCAGTGGCTCTAATTATGTTATTTCTTGAATTTGAAATTGACTCCCAGCCTTACTCATTCTACCAGGTTTAAATAAGAATATGATTCATCATTTACAGAAAGCGCATTACATAAGTTACTCAGTTTCACAACTGAGCACACTGTCTACATGGAAACTACAAATAGGAATAGAAATAGAGAGGATTTTCTATCCTTACTTTGAAATTAAACTTAGACTACTGTGTCAGTCATGTGAGCTCTGGCTTTAATGAGAACAGAAAACATTTGTCATGTTTTAGATGTTCCAAACTAATAATAGTTTGGGACTGGTTTTCAAAGAAAGATACAGCTGTGCTTAGGAAGGGTGTGAATCCCAAGTACAAATGCTGCATATAAATGTTTTGTTTCTCTTTTTTTTTTTTCCTGTTGGTTTCCTCATGAGGAAGATTTACTCCATATGTAGTACATATAAGGTTTTGCAATTCTAATGAAAAGTGTTAACTACAGGCAGATTTTACAGCACCAAAACTCTGGTAGATCCAGCACTGTACTGTGGCTTACAGATGTGATTCCAATAACAGTAAGTGAGCTCATCCTTAGTGTAGAAGATTATTCATTAGGGAGAGAATAATGTAAGTGATATGATCATTACATCACCTTTTCCTGTACATTATTCTCACTACAGCTAACAGGAAAAACATTTCTCAGTTTGAAGTTGCATGATGTTCAAATTTTATAGAATATAGATAAAGTGTTATTTGAAAGTGCATGTACTTGTAAAATTTCATTTGAACCCAAAGAAGAGCTAATGCTACAGTGCTGAATTATTTGTTCAGAACATCTATCTGTTTTCTTCATACGGAATAGGTATTCCATAGTATTACATCCCACATCTATTAACACTAACCATTTTAATTTTAGGTAACTGTTATAAAGAAAAGACATTTTGAAGCTCTATAAGGAAGGCTTGTGTTTGGATGATAAAATCAATCTGATTAGTGTAAAAGAGGTCTTAATACTCATTTCAAAAGAAAACTGATAGACGTTACAAACTCAGTGAAATTTGAGTTCAGATTGCAGCAATAACATATTTCCATGAAGATGGAGACAATGAAGAAATATGACAAGATTTCTTGGATTTTTCTGTGCTTTTGGTAATAGCAGATTATATCACTATATTTGAGGATGGGGAGAAAAACACGTTCATTATGATCAGAAAGGAATTCATCATGATTAACAGTGTGTTTACTGATACTACTGCAAAAAGGAGGAAACAATGCAAACCAACAGCAGAAATTCTCCTAATTTAGAGACTATGGCAATCACAGTTTTGATAATATGGGTATTTTGGTCTTATTTTTCCAAATCAGACTGGTGGTTCACAATGTTCTCAGAACCTATCATCAGAATAAGAATTATTGTCAACAGTTTGTAAAACCCCTAGCCCAGACTATATAAGTACAGACATACACATTTGTATACCATGGCTTAGTTTTTAACGTTTCCATGAAATAAGGATGTTGTGATGATTTGGCATGCTTATGTGTAAATCTAACTTCACATTTTTAGAACTGAACTAATTGAACAACAAAAAATACTCATTTCAAAGTGTAAAGACTAGTCCTATTTGTGTTGTAGAAATGCTTCTTTAAAATAAACCCATTCACTCCATGTGGTGTATTTTATATTTTGCTTACACCTCTTTGCATAACCACTTGTCACTGCCAGCCTCAGAAAAAAAAAATGTTGTTGACTTAATCATTGGAAAGTACAACTGACCTACGTATTTTGTAGAAGGAAATCACCACAAAATATTTACCCTTGTTTTGGCTTCTTTGCTATGGTATCTACTTCATGTAGTTGTTACACTCACAAGGATTTCCTGCTGTTGTATACACCAAACTACTTTACTACACGTTTCTACTTTTGTACTATATTGTTTTTACTGCCCGAACAGTTACCAAGCAGTACCGTATCAGTCACTGTGCTAAATCTAAATCAACTAAATGCTACAACATCGATAGACAAGTCTCCCAAACAGGATTAAATGAAATTCTGGAAAAGTGCTTGTAAGCATAAAGTTCCATTTTCCTCTCAGTACTGTCATCCACAGATGTGAATGGAACAGAAAATGTTTTCTCTTTTTAAAATTCAGACATTATTGTAGAACCAAGTGTGAAAACTATGACAAATAAGTGGTCTTTAAACAAGATTTTCCTGATCTAAATAAAGCATTGCAGTCCTCTGAGGGTCTACATTTTTTGCATGCAGATACACTTGTAGACTCGCGGTCTCATAAAATGCTTTGCAAGGACCAAGCCCATTCAGTAAGCTGTGCAAGAAAGATCAGGTGACTACGAACTGACATCCTACTTAAACTACCATTACTTGCCTCTTTTCATTTTGTGTTCTCTTCTTCCCCTTCCTAGCCTTGGTGTTCTGTCCATTGCTGTCTATGGCTATTTTGGATTAGCAAGCAGTAATATGCACTATGGCTGGCGTGGAACTATTTGTGAGTAATTTGCCTCACTGGTACCCACATGGGTTAGGCAACTGGCTACAGATTCTTGTAGGCAAAAGGTGATGGGTTGAAAAGCTCACTCCCATCATGGAGGGCAGAAATATATTTGGGTATCCTAAAGTCTTTGACACCCCTACTTCTCCATCAAGTTTGGCTGACCAAGAGGTTTAAGGGTTATTACAATGAACTGTCAATAACAGTCTGCAAGTAAAAGGCTTGCTTCCATAGAAAAGCAGAACAGAAATATAGTGGAAAAGATGAAGGCCTGGAAATAACAAAATCCTCATTTCCTTACAACTGGGAGTACAAAATGATGTTACTGTCACTGAGACTGATAAAATGATTTCCCCCCTGGTCCCCCTGCTGTAATTAAACAACTGAGATCTGTTTTACTAAGGTATTATTACCTTTTCCCTTCAATCAGCATTTGCATAATTTTTTTTTTGTTAACTTCCAGGTTTCTTTGTCTGTTGTTCACATTTTTGGGGATTCAAACGTGAAAAATTTTCTCCTCAAAAAAAAAAAAGAAAAAAGAAAGACCTTTGATCTTTGTAGTAATGGTATTATTAAATAATCACCTGATTATAGGTGGGCCTATAAGAAAAAGATCAGGCACTACGAGATCTTATAACTATAAACTATCCCTAATGATTTTTAAGCAGTAGTTTTTGTGATGTGAACAAAACCACATAGCTTATCAGGTTGAATTCAATCCTTCATACTAATAGTGTTACTTTAATCAGCAGACTCCATGATGAAGCCTGTAACTTAGCACTTTGATTATGGGTAGTAGGTGTTCAGAGTAGGTGTTATCCACATAAGCAAAGCACTCAAATGGAGCCCAATACCAGAATGTTTTACCATCTCCTCCCAGAAGACCTCCATGAGATAGCGAAGTATGAGCCCCATCACTCTACACATGTGAGAAGCAAAAACATTATATTTCTGCAGCAGAAGGCCTTGTTGCTAGCATGTACTGCCTCGTACCTGCTGACCTTGCTGTGTCACCAGAGCGTGTGCCCAGCTGGGTGCCTTCGCCAGGGCCGCGTGTCTATCCCTGCAGGAAATTTCAAGGGTAAACTCAAAAAGTTTGCTATGAGAGGGAGCAGAAGTTTCTGGGTGCCAGTACTGTTATGTCATTTGCAGCGTGGTTTGTGGCTGAGGGTTAGTTTGGTAACGGGAAGACAGTTTTTGTTTCTAAAGAAGGGATATGTTTTGCCAGCTTACAAACTTGTGTAGGAGCACAGGGCAACTTTGCTTAGAAAACTTTGTAGTGTAGATGAGGCCTGAGGAAATGAGGCTGAAGTTATATATATTTCACAAATTTAAAACCAATAAAAGTACTTTAAAAGTTGACTTAAGCCCTAACTCAAAAATATACAAGGGCAACAGTATACCAAATATATTTGCATTAAAGATCTAATCAAATTAACTGTTCACACAAAATCTACACAGTCAGCTTGACATTGCTTCCTTTGCAGCCTGACTACCTCAATTTCTGATAGAGAGATTTAAAAGGTTTCCTTCCTTCCCCTGGGATTAAAGAATGATGAGCACTAATTAGCCACCTGCACCCACAGCACAGTGCTACAGCTTGTTTACCTTACAAAGGCTGCTGCACCCCTGGGGAAAGTCATGGTGTGATGGGTTTCTTTCTTTTAAACCTTTCAAGTTCAGTTCTTCTAAGAAAAGTTTAATTTAATTTTGGTATTACTAGGAGGAGAAAAGGGTCCCTTTCCTCACAGTGCTACCTGGATTCTATAGAAGAAAAAACAAATACCATTTATTTTCCTTTTCTTTTTAAGTTTTCCTTTGTTAATTAGCAAACTGTGTCTAACATCAAGTGATTCACACATTTTGTTTACCTACAGCACTCTGTAACGTGTCAAATGGGAACTTCGAAAATAAAAGTAACATCTAGCATTCATGTGGTTCTTCCATGAGTTTTACTCATGTTAGCATCACATAGAGTCCACTAACTAGCCAATTACAAGGAAAAAAAAATAAATAGAAAAGCCTCTTCTCAAATTCTTTAACACAGTGATGCTTAACTACTTTTTTTTTCAAACTATTTTAAAAAAAATTTCACACTATGTCTTTGACCGAAGCATTATTTAGCATTAGCAGCTGATAATAGTCATAATTTAAACTGTATTCTGCATCTTGTTCACTAGGCTTCCTTACCATGCCTGGCTAAGAAGGGTAAACAACGTTCTCCTTTGTTTGTCTTTTATACGTTCTGACCCAGTGGCATGCAAGTACTACTTACGGGCCTCATCTAAAGCTTCGTGAAGTCAGCTGGGATGTTTCCAATGACTTCATTAGACTTTGGATTGGGTCTGAAGTGCAGCAATTTACTCAACTCTGAAGCATAAATTACAGACATAAAAAAAACCAAAACCAAATTATTTGTGTGTTGCTGGATTACTGACAGCAAAATGTATGATGTCAGAAAAATAATAGGAAGAGATAACCAGCACAAGTTGGAAAAGCTTAAAATATAGCCAAAGATAGGGGGGTACTCCTAGGCAAGAATTGAGACAGTCTCAGGTCCAGTGCTGATAGAGAAAAGATGAGTAATTTGTCAGAAAATTAAACGAGTAATCTAGCAAGAGAAGACACTATCTGTCTCAGTCACCACTCTGCTGCCTGATCATTGGATTAATATCTGGATGAGATGACGGTCTGTTACCACAGTAGGAAGAGTCCTGAATCAGTAACAACCAATGGAAACCCCTTTGGGAATGTTACGAATTCCAGTGGCCTACGCTCAGAGCAAATGCGGACGATGTCAGCCAAACACATCAGCTGAGTTTGTTGCCAGAATAAGCACGGCAATGTTAAAGGGAACTGAATGTGAACGAAACTTAAACAACAAGAAATCAAACAACCTCCACCACAAACGTAAAATTTTGTTTTAAAGAAAGATCTCCCAAATATTATTGTTCCTAAATTTCATACTCTATGTCTTCATGAATTAGAGGAGATACGAGGAGCTAGGTACTTGTTTCAGTCAAAACTTACTCAATTTCCTCTTGTTTGAAAACCTCAAGATGCTGGCCTCTGACCCTTACCTACCTTAGGGGAACCAACAAAAATATTTGTTGCAAAGTGGTTGTTTGGTTGAATCAGCTCTTTTTGGGTGAGTCCTGTATTTCAGCAATAATACTACATTAATCCAATCACTGAAAAGTAGTTCTGCTTCGCAAAAGGATTAATTTGGAATAAGACCATTTTTGGTTCTGGAAGAGCCTACTCAATCAAGAAGCTGAATTGTTGTCATGAAGTAGCTGATTATGCAGCAGCTATGTCAGTTCACTTCTAAAGATGTGATCAACTGTAGTATTCAAATACTGATTTCCTGCAGTTCAGGAGTATTTCTAACTTTTAGAATTTGGTTCAGGCTACTCTTTAGCTAGGCATATATTTCCTTAGCTCCATCTTACTGGCAAATCAGGAAAGATTTTTAATTAGAGAGGTATTTATGTAAGGCATTTTGTGTTTTAAGGATGTTAAAAGGAATACAAAATTGGGATTTAATGTGGGTAAAATACCTTCTCATCAGGTGGTAAAATTACATTGCAAAACATAACTGAAAAACACAAATATTTTGTTTATAAAGTTGATATGCACGCTAAAAACATATTTTTAAAAAGATACAAAAGTGCAAGTTCAGCTTTGACATAAGGTGCATATCTTCTGTTAACAATTTCACCTGATGTTAATTTATATGCACAATTAATCTATGCAGTAACAATTACTGATTTCTTTTTAAGGAATGCTTTGCTATTAGAATTCATCTTACTCTCCCAAAAGCAAACAAAACCACCTGTGAATAAGTTAAAAAAACAAAACAAACAAAAAACACAAAACAAAACCAAAAACAAACAAAAACAAACAAACAAAACAAAACAAAAAAAACTTTTAATATTCCTTTTTTATTCAATTTTATTTAACTCCTTTGCTTTCACAAGAACAAAATTAAACAGGGATGGACAGGAAAATGGAAGACAAAAGGCAAGATTTTGAAAAATTATTATTAAACCAGATGACACAGTAACAAATACAGAAAAGGTACTGGACAAACCAACCTTTCCTTAGATCACACTTGAAGACGTAGGTCTTAAACTATGGCAATTTTTTCCTTACTATATTAGTCTAATTACACATTCTCCTCACAATCGTTTCTTTACTCACTGCCTCAAATAGTTATGTTCAACATAATCCTATCCAGGTTCGAGGAGGACGAAGGAACAAGGAAAATGAGCACAGAGAAGAAATCCTTCAAATATATTGTTAATACTTTGAAAGAAGAACGTTGAGTAGCTGGAAATGTCTGCCTTTTAAAAATCACTATAGAAAGAAAGATACTTTTCTGCGATAATTTTCCTCTTTCTTCTAATACTGGTAATAATAGAGATATGTTTCTTTTCTTTTTCTTTTTTATTTTTATTTATTTTTTATATTAAACTTCATCTGTTTCCTGCTGGCAGATCACATTCAACCTCACCTTACAGGTGCTGCACACTCTTACTTCATTGCAGTAAAACATGCTTAATTTTATGTATGTATACTCCCTGTGAATTAATGTCAACAGATAATAAACTATTTGATGCAAAAAGCTTTGTTTCACTTTATTTAAAAAAAAAAGGTAGGATTCCCAGGCAGGAGCTTTACAGACATTTTCCCACATAAGATGCCCATCAGTAATTATACAGTATGAAAAGTGACTTCCAGTTCTCAAAGTTTCATTTAATTTGGGAGCCAATATGATATAGAGGCTAGACTAGTTTAAAAGACAAGGAGCCAGAAGAGTTCAAAATTTTGAGGAAGGCTGAGCCATTCACTGAATTACCTTGGGCTAATCACTTAACTGTTGTGTTCTGTAATGAAACCAGCTGCAATACAGGGTCAAAACACACACACACAAAACCTCATTGGGGAACAGATGCTTAAGTCTGGTTCAGTCCTCCAAAGTAAATAAATTACAAAAAAGAACACAACAAATAAGGCATGAGAACAAGACAGTCCTTTAGCAGCCTCACTAAGTCAAACTGAGAAGCAGCTGCAATGAAAGCCTACTCAAATGCAATGTGGAGCAAAATGCCAGCACAAAATACACTCTGATGCCTACTTGATTATTAAAGGCTCACCTTGGAACTAGAAGACAAAATTCAGGCTTCTCAAACAGACACAATCACACTGATTTCAGAAAAAAAAAAAAAAAACACAAAAAAACCCACAGTGGAAATCCATTGAGAAGTATCGTATGAATTGGAGCCTAAACTTCACGCATACAAAAAGAGATATTTAAGTCTGGAAAAGAGGCACTGTCAGCATTCAATATTTTGTGGGTTTTGTTGATACATGCGCTTACTCTAAAGCACTGTGCATTTTTATGGTACTCTATCAAAGAGAAAACAGTTGTTATAGCCATTGTCCTAATCTGAACACTAGCTCTGATTTATGGCAAACTGCAACGCTATTACCATATAAAGATGTACAGTAAATGGAAAATAAATCTGGCAATTAAGGCACAAGAACAGAGATCAGGAATTCACTCAGGTTCCATTTCCAGGTATGTCAGATACTTCATAGATGATAATGTGCACATCATCAATTTTGATGTTCCACTTTCCTCAACTATAAAATGGACCTAACGGCACTTATGAAAAACATCTTGTGCTTTCAGAGATGAAAAATGCTTAAAAGGTCTGCTGTTAAGGAAGGAGGAACTGCACATTGCTAATCATGACAGCCATACTCGATTATTTTCCTTTTCAATTACTGCATCATTCAGTTAACTCAGCATATCATTGAAAATATTCTGGAGTAGAGGTAGGCACTGTTTAAATACACCTGTGTCATCATCAGCTATATTGACACCATCTTTTGCACAGAATACACATGAATTTTGTACTTAAAAGCATGCGGAAGGCCTTTATCCTACTGAAATGCAACACAGTATCCAGAAAATGCATAATTTCAAGCAATATTACCTGCAGTGGTTCAAAAAATAGGAACACAATGGCATTTTCAGCAAAGCACTGTACTATAGGTTATATTTCTTTTCATAATCTTAAACACAACTCCTTATTGCAATACTGTCACTTCACACATTAATGGTACAACTAGACCTAACCACAGCACAGGGAGCCACTAATGTATCACTTCAGCATACAAAAGACCTTCTCATGGCATAAAGCCAACAAAAAAGGGTACTTCTGTGCCTGCATACAGCTGGCAGAGGCAGAATAGATAGGAAAAACAACCTGACAAGCCCCTGCTGCTTTATTTACACCTCAGAGCTGTTTCAGTACAACGCCTGGGGACAGACCAAGCTCAGAATTAGACATTCCTCAACCCTATGCTCTGGAGCTGGGCTGCATCTTTTATGCTTTCTGTCAAAAATCTCTTTCATGTTTATCTTTCCCCCTTTGTGTGTGCGTTGGGGAGGAGTGGAATGGGAGAGGGTTGGGGACAGGATGCTTTGAGCATACTGACTGTGCTCGCCTTTACAAAATACAAGTTCAGAAGTTACTGGTGTGTTCCTTTTCCATTATCTCACACTTGAACATGTTAGAAAATTAAAAGCTAAAATGTTCAAGGAGCTAATGCCATCTAAAGGCTAATAAACTGAACTACAATATACTGTGACTCGCCTTACAACCTTAAGGAAGACCACTGTAGGGAATTGCTACATATATTCTCTCATTCTGTTGCTGAGAACAGTAGAGACACCACAACAGCTGGAAAAAAATATTATGTAGTAATCATTCAAAATACCTCTTTTTGTGGATAGTTTATTATTATTATTATTATTATTATTATTATTATTTATTTATTTATTTAGCACCAGAGCTTTATTAGTAACATGATTTATCCCAATTTTATTTATGAGCATTATTTCATGTCATTGCTTTTGCACTTACTTCAAGCAAAGCTGTTAGGAGTATGAACTGTTGTACATTTCAAAACACATCAGAAGTCAAAGAAGGAATATTCTTTAGCAATATTAGAGATTTCTATACTTGAGTGTTATTTTTTTTCCCAGCTTTGCTAACAGACAGGCTCCCCAGATCATCTGTAACCTTCTTAAATGTGAAAAAAAGTACCTGGTTCCTAGAAGTTTCAGACTTTGTTCTTGATTTACGTCTATGGCTGAAAAGTTGTTCTTCCAAGGTAACTTCTCCATGTCTCTAAAATAAAATAAAAACAGAATTAATCAGATCAGTTAATTTAAAACTAAATAAAACTGCCTTACAAAGGCCAATACTACAAAAGTAGTATTACTAAGCAATACAGACTTTCTGTTCAAGCTACATGGAAAGTCAAGCTGTTGAATAATTAATTTCAGTTTGCTGAAGTGTTAAACAAGTTTTTGATAAGCATCTTTTTCTGCAAGCTAGGTGGCAATATTTTCTTCATTTCTGTTTATTCAACTAGTCCGTTTAAGTCAATTAACCCTAGCTGAGAAACTAAGTAGGAGATCAAAAAAGCTGTTTTTCTTTTAATTATTTCCATCCCTAAAGAAAAAAAAATGGAAAGAACAAGACAATCTCTACAAGTTCTGCAGGCTTAAAAGACTATGTGATCAAACCAATTTAATTATCTTGCTACAAGTATACTTCCAGTTTTTAATAACACCTTTTTCAATGCAAAACGTACTTAGATAATCTTCATAAGAAAAAAGTTCAAATACCTTGATAGTAATCTTGTTTAACTAAAAGCAGTAATAAAGATTTTTTTTCTCTTTAGACTTTTTTTTCAGTTCCCACATTTACCCACTAGGCGCTCGACATGAATCACAAGCAAAGGATAATAATTATCTATTAAAAAAGAAACAGGACTAACAAGTATAAAAACTAAGAATGGGTATAAATGTTGTGTTAAACTCTGAAATGTCTCAATGTATGTAGATACAGCATGTCCTCTTTGTTAGCAAACAGAAATGCTAAATTATGTATACAATATAATCAGCACATTTTAATGGTTTCCAATCACTGAAAAATCAATCTTTAAGAAAAAAATAGATTAAAAGCAATCATTAAAATCAAAGTTTCCTATGTGCTGATTTGAATCATTTTCATGATGGGTGAATTAAATCATTCCTCTAGTATATGTTGCTGTTTACTCATTCTGAGTTACAGAAAACATTTTTTCTGCTTTTGAAACAAACTGCTGCTGCCAAACTCCTCACTTTTTCTAGCTGCAGTCACACATTTACTTCTGTAAATGTCTCTTCACTTCCTAACCCCCACCATGGACTCCCCCTGTCCACCTCTTACTGACATTAATGTACAACATCTTCAAGGCATTTTGATGAAGAAAAGAAGTGTTCCTCAAGGGTAGGAGCAGCAATTTTTATCACCACACACTTTTTATCATTTCTCTCATACTGAATGGTAATCATTTGCCTAAAAAAAGCAACAAAGGCAAATTTTCTTCTCCAAATTGGAGGCTGCAGTGGAATATTCTAGCCAGAATCTCAAAAAGCACCCACTCAGCAGTGTCAAAAATACTTCTGGTAGGGAGTTACGAAATGTGAACATCATGTCAAATGCTGTCCTTTTATCCTACCTAATGCATCCAATGTGGGATAATGTTAATTAGTTCTCTAACAGGAATTTATTCCATTAACTCAAACCAACCCTTCTGTTGCTTGCTTCAGTGTGCTAAGATATTAAGCTGTTGACTATGCCATTAGCCCATCAGTTTTTAGGTACTACTAACCTGAAACGCTAAGCACTTTGAATGTGGTATGGCATTACATCTACATGGAACCAAAGCAGTTAAAATAACAGGCCAGGGTTCTAGCCTTGCCCAAAACTCTGCAGAAGTCAAAATGTTACAGGATTACTACATTTTTGAAGTACGATAATTTTAAACTCAAGTAGACTACATTTCTGTAGATGCAGTCATTCCTCCTGCAGCCATTCATCTCCTGAGATGTAATGGAAGGTATGTAATACGGGGAGTGTATGATCTTTCACTCGTGCATAAAGCACAGTCAGCTATAAATCATGTGCAGGAGCAATGCAACCATTACCATATCCTTTCATTATTATTTATTAGCTATCATTACACTGCTATTCTGCAAGACAAAGATGAAGTCTGGGCCTATTCTTCATCAGCAGAATCACAAGGAAGTTTGACTACACACAGAGATCCATAAAGAAAATGGTTTTTATTGAAAATACTCTTATCCCTCTATATTTAAGCCTGATCCATCACCCACTAACGTCAATAGAAACCTACCTTCCTGTCAACTCAAGTAAATGTTGGATTGAACTATTCATGCTATCTACCTCTGGTGTCAGGGAAAGCATATTTTTTTCTTTCACCAGGTAAGAGTATCCCTTATTTACTATTAAATTATGGTGTGTGTATTTTTTCAAAGCTTCCGCTTAAGGGACATAACTGTTCTGTAGGTATCAGTATGAAAACTACTTGAAACTGTGAAAACATTCACAGAAAACTCCCAAACCAAGTAATCCTAACTTGTCAGAATGAACACATCTGATGGGGAACAATCTTACTAACGAAGGATTAAACTTAAACCTTGAGTAGGCTGTTTAGATTTGGTAAAACAGGTTTGGGACCACCCCAACTTAACATTTCTGGTCTCTCAGGCTGAAGGCTGACAGGGATCCGGCCTTGCACTACACCTAAATCGAAAGCAGCCGTCTCTTTGTCTGTTTTCCCTTTACCACCCTCTCTCCCTGCTGTGTTGGTGTTTGTGTAGCAGGTGCACAGCAGAACAGCCCGAGGGCCTTGCCTCACTGGAAAACATCCCAGGGCAGGGGATGGAGGAGACCTGGCTGCCAAGCAGGTCAGTTTTGTGTGCCTCACAGACGCACGGAGGCACTGCCAGCCTAAACGTGTGCTGAACTGTAATTTTTGGAAACCTATGACCAGGTAGTGATAGCCAATGTAACCTGGATTGGTTTTGTAGCCGGCTGTTTTTAACGGTACTGTTTTTAAAGTACCATCGCCTGCCTACCTCCCATTAAACGCACATAGAAAAGGCGCACTGAATTGCACCTTACCAAGTAAGCCTAATTATATAACCCCAGATTCTAGTGCAACCAAAAATGGTCATTTCAGAAAAAAAAAATTAAAAAAAATAGTCATAGTCGACTGCTAAGGCAAGGGGCAACCCAAGCAGTTCCTGCCCGGGGCCTCGGCGCAGCCCGGCCCCCCCAGCCCGGCCTCCCCGCGCCCTGGGCGCTGCCCGGTGGGGGCAGGGACACGGTCCCCGGGCCGTACCACTGCGCGCCCCCCGCGGGGGGAGACACGCGCAGCCACTGCCCCCCCCCCCATGCCGCCATCCGCTTGCACCCTGCTCAGAGCTCCCCCCCTCTCCTTTACAGCGCCTGGGCAATCCTCACCGGCCTCCTCCTCCTCCTCTTTCCCTCCCCCGCGCGGCGAATGGTACGAGCCGCGGCCCGCCGCACAGGTGCGGCCGATGGACCGAACCAACAGCGGGGGAGGGGGCGGCGCCGCCGCCGCAGCCTTCGCAGCTGTTGCCCGGGGGGAGGGGGCAGCGCGCCCGCCCCTCCGCCGGTAAGTGCCAGTCGGCGGGGGGGGGTGTCGGGGCTCGCCTGTGTGGGGCGGGAGGGGGTGCGGGTACTGTCCGCGCTGCGGCTCCGTGGGGCTGGGAAGGCAGGGCCCTGGTGGCCGGCCCTGGGCTCGGGCGGGAGGAGAGTCGCCTGGCAAAGCTCGCCGTGGGGTTAAAGAATAAAGTTGTTGGGTTTTTAGCTCGAGTCGGCTGCCTGAGGTGGGGCGGGGTACGCGCAGAGCAAGCGATGGGGGGGGGGGGTGGCGCTGGGGGTTGGGGCTGGAAGCGGTGCTTGGGGGGAAGGTGTTGGCTGAAGGGGTTAATTCGCTGGTCGTGTTGTCTGTAATTAATAACGAGTCGCAATTTGGCCATCCTTGGTGAAGGGTTTACTTTCACGCTGAGAGATTCCCGGGGTCTGTCGGTGCATGCGTAGCTCCCGCCATGCGCCTTGGAAATGTGTGTGTGCAGACTAGGATTCGTCAGTGAGAACTTCGCCTTTTGGGACGTAGGTTGCTTCTTCTGTGGCAGTGCTTGAGGGGAAAAAAATCCCTGGGTCACCATTGCCTGCGCCACCTGAGGAGTCAGGCACAAAAAGGGTAGGCTTTTCAGAAACTGACTGCCGTAGGACTTTAATTCTGTAATTTTCTCCATAGTCGCTTATCAGAACCAGGCTATGTTCTGTCACGTACTGGGTGACCTCGTGTGTACAGATGTTCTTGAGAGAATATCCTCACAGACATGTTGAAAGGCATTTTACCCTTCCCCTCGCTGCCTTTACGATCACAATGGCGGGAGCTCAGGTATGAGGAAAGACAACTTGATGGATGTGTTGGAGTATAATTGTGGCCCTGCATGTGGTGAATAGAATGAGGAACAAAATGAATATTCCCAAGAAACTCTTACTGTTTTACAGTTTGGATGACCTTTCCTATCTTCTGGTGAGAAGTCCGAGCTTTCCCTCCAGGCTCTCCCTAGTACTTATACCTCATGCTCCCTGTCTCAGGGCCCTCGCATCTCAGCACTGCCTAACAACCGGCTTTCACTTCTGGGTGTCATCTGGGCTTTATACTTTTACTACTTTCAGTTTCTGTTCTCCTCCTCTGCAGCGTTCCCTGGGAATTTGCTTTTGTCTCCTGCAGACCAGTTCCTTTTCCTCACAAGAAGGCCAGGTTTGCCAGTAAGGAAGTTTGATACTGCTTAAATAGAGCTGCTACAGTACTTTCTCCTGACTCAGCCTGGCTTGTGACTTCTGTTTATCAGTTATTGCTGTATACAGGTCTCAGCTCAAGTCGTAGTCCTCCCTGGCCTTATTACTGTTGGCTGGAAGTAAAAATCCATGTTTTCGTTCCTTCTGTGCTCACCACTCTTTCACACATCAAAATTTGTTCGTTTAAGCTAAAGAGTACCTGGTAATGCTTTATCACTAGTGCCATGGAAAGCTTCTTAGCTTTCTAGGTAAGTTAAACTACTAGTGTAAAAAAATATATATATCCTTGCACATTTGGAAAGCTTCCTTTGGCCACATTTTGTGCACCAAAGTCTTCTAAAGCCTGTTTGCACTGCCAAGCAAGATGCAGGCATGCAATTGTAATACAAATGTTGGCGGCTTCTCGCCAGTAAAAGTGACATACAGGAAGGTGGCGGGGCCCCGGTGGCGTGGGGCCGGGGACAGCATGGGTGCCGCTCCTCTGCCGGGACTACCGCTCCCAGCAGCGCCCGGGCTGAAAGTGAAAATAAACTCCAGGTTGCGCTTCTTTTTTTCTTCCTCCCCTGTCTCTTCCCCTCCTCCTTTGGGTAGCCGCACATGTCCTTTCTCTTTTGTTTTCCGCCCTGCAGGCTGGCTGCACGCTGCTAGGTCTACGGAGACCACCCGGAACTGCTGTCCCGGGAGAAGTTGGAGCAGGAGCCCGCTACCCAGAGCAGCACTTTGTACGTGGCCACCAGCCCAGGCCGAGCAGTAAAACTTTCCTGTTTCTCTCCGTGGTTCCCACATGCAGGTTGATAACGCCAGCCCAGCCCGCCTTTCCCCTCGCTGCTGCTACCGTGGGTGCTGGAAGGCCAACGCTCCGCAACCCGGTCTGCTGCCGCTTCCTTTCCCCGGCCCCAGGGCTGCTGGCTGGCTTTGCGGGGCCATGTGGGGCTAGGAGAGGTGCAGCCAGTCTCCGCGGCGTGAGGCATTAAACATGGAGGCGGCGAGTAAACCAGATGGCGGGGAGCGGAGCCATCACGGCAGTGGCACGGACGCTCCTGGGGAAGCTTCCATGGACTGCTACTTGCGATCTCAGGGCTTGTACAGGAAGAGAGTTGCCAAGGATGGATCTTGTCTTTTCAGGGCTGTGGCCGAGCAGGTAACTGGTTGCTTAAAGAAAGCCATTTCGGGGGGAACCATGGGGAGTGGGGCTCATTGGTGGGTGATAATGCTAAAATACGGACGAGCGTAGGTTAAGGTTACACAGTCGTGCACCGAGGGGGGGAAAAAAGAGGGAATTAATGTCTCGGGGGGAGAAAAGTTCTATGTGCCCATGCTTCTCATCTCTTCAGAACACGTTACCTTCTAAGTTTTGACCTTTTACTGCTGCCTCAGAGCATTTTTCAGTGGAAGATTTCAACATTTGGGTACAGCTGCTTTGTACGTGACTGCAGGAAGCTGAATTCAGTGGGTTTAAGAGCCTCGTTTTGAGTTGTGTTAAGTAGTTTACTGTAAAATTAGAGAGAGTGAGTAATTTATCTTGAATTCTTCCTGTTGCGTTCCCCTCCCCCATTTCAATGGTACTGTTAAAGGAAAAAAGTGACAGCGTCATCTTGTCTTAAATACAAGCAAACAGCAGTGGGAGCTCTGGTGCTTCAGATTGTGAGAGCCTAAATTCCTATACTAATTATACACAGTTCACATTCTCTTTTTTTTTTTTTTTCCCCAAATTATTTTTCCCACTGAAATTAAGTTCAGGAAAGCAAACGCTTGTTCTGTAGGAAGTGTTTTTCTTGTTTCAAGGGAATGATCAGTGAATATGCATCGATACTCTGATGTTTTTCATTAGTTTATAGAGAAGACTTCTCCCACATTCCAGTGTATATAAAACATTTTTTAAAACTTTTTATTAAATTTTTGACACTTGATTCTTATTCTGTTAAAGGGAAGGTCTTTAATTCAGAGTTAATAGGTGTTTAGTTACAATTTTTGCTGAATCTCTGTACTCTTTGTGCACAAAAGCTGAACAGATCTGAATTGGAAGCCTCTTAAATTGAGGGTAGTATGTAAGAATTGCAAAAGGCTGCAATTTAAATTGACTGGAACTTCCCCATGTTGTAGTGGTGATGCAGACAAAGTCATGCTAGACATAACTCTGAACCTATGATGAAAATAATATATATATATATATATATATATATATATATATATATATTCCAGTAGAGATTTGAACAGGGGGTATAGTGCAGGTGTCACTGGGATCTGAATTCCTGGCTTTCCAACCACTGGTTGGGCAACAAAACTACTCCTCTTAAATCAAAGGAAAGCAGCCCTGCAGTCTCTTGGATTTGGTTGGATTTCCTGACAAGTGCATGTTGGTAGTTTTCTTCATCCACTCCTGCTGTAACTTCAATTGAAGTTCTTTGCAAATAATTCAGTTGAAGAATGACAACAAATGCTACTCCTTTCACATAGTAAATCCGCACGTAGTTGAATGTTTCAATTTAGTAAATATGTGAACTCTGTGGGTACTTAATTTTGGGTAAGTAGTTGAGGTTTCACCTCCGTAAAGATGTTGTTACTGAATGAGTAAACATTTGAAATAGTCTTATAAATAAAACTAGAATATCTCCAAGGCTGTATTTAGACTATAGTCATCAAAAATCGTAAGACCTGGTGTCACTTTCTTTGATTTCTCCCATTGTAGGTGTTACACTCTCAGTCTCGGCACATTGATGTTAGGATGGCTTGTGTAGACTATCTTCGGAAAAATAGGGAGAAGTTTGAAGCGGTAAGTATTTTTGTTCTCTTTGTTAGCTTTTAATAAAAATATTCCTTTATTCCTTCACTTTTCCAAAGTATATTCTCCTGTTTGTGAGTATTCATCATAGCTATATACTAGTTGATGCTTTGTAAAGTGAGTGCCCTTTAAATTAATTGACAGGTGGTAGTAACTCTTTTTAATAAGCCCAGGGCAAGACCTGTATACTGCTTGGACTGAGCAGACGTGGGGTGGAAAGAGCAGAAACTCCAGTGTTCATTTCAAAATAAAACCAAACCTTCTTAAACTCTTCAGTCTGCAGTGGAGTGATGGAAATCTGATTTTTTTTTTTTAGTATAATGTCTACTCTAATAAAAATCACAAAATATTCTTATTGTGCTAATTAATTGGTTTTACAATATACAAGGGACTACTGATGAGATTAGTGAAATTTGTTTCAGGGTCTGCAATTTATTATGTATTGCCTCTATGGGTTTTTTGTTTGTTTTTCCTCTTTCGTAAACATCTGTAACAACTTTCTCCCATCAACCATGGACATCAAATACCATTTTGATATTGGTGTATATTTGGCCAGTGTCATCAGTGCCAACATTCTAAAATCCTTTCTTAGTTTCCTTTAAAAGAGTGGTAATAAATAATGCTGCTCCTTTTTGTGTTCCAGTGTATGCACCATCTAATTAATTACCAGGATAGCCAAAACAGGATTATAGCTAAGCATTTCTTACTAGAGAACTATTACTCAGGTCTCTTTGTTCTAAATTTACCCAGACACAGAATAAAAAGCCTGCCTTATGTATACAGTGGCATAGGGAGGAGAAGAAGGGAAGCGGGATTGGGAGTTTGTGTATATGCTGTAATTTCTGACAAAGTGTCCTGTGCTCTAATGTGACTGGTCACTCAGTAATGTGGAAACTATCAAGAAAGACTTAAGCGAAGTGCAGTGAATCTCTGAGAGGATTCGACTGACGCTGACTTGACTATTTCCGTTTGCCAAGACTGTTTGATTTCTTTGTGCCCTGTCCATCTGATGACTTATCAACTCTTAGATCCCTCTCCTTTTTTTTTCCTTGCCCCTGCTGCTAATTCTCTGATCCATTTCTTTCCAGAATCAGTCCATTCACTCCAAAGCTGTTTGTCTAGACTTGCTTTCTTGTGGCGTTATGAAATTTTTGGAAATGTTAGGATCCTTCCTGACTGTAAATGTGTGTTGTTTTCCCTTCCCCAGTTCTGCCATCTCAGCTGGGTAACTGCATTGTCAACCGTAGCTGCTTTTACTGTCTTGGTCCTTGCCACCAAACTCCTAGGCTCCATGTGAATAAAATCTCGCTGGTCTTTTTTCCCCCAGACTTGAACCAAGTGATGTGACCTCTCTTCTAACCACCTTTGCTGTACTTCTGAAAAGCCTCTTAAAAAAAAAATGCATTTTCAAAATAGGTGTTTCATGTACAGCATTGAGGTGTTTCATATCTTTTCTTATTTCCTAGTGTTCCTATTCCCTCAGATACCTCACCACAGCTCTGCTGATCTCCTTTGCTTCCCATGTCTCTTACTATACCTTGTGTTTTCTGTCTAAAATACAGCATTGTTAACTTTTTTCTCTTTAAAAGAGGTATGCCTCATTTCCCATGTCTCTTCAACTATTTCCGCATCTGCTGCTTTAGTAGTTAAGTGCTGTTGACATGTACTGGTGGTACTCACTGAACTTCCTCTATTGTAACCATTTCAGCTTGGATTTCTGTCTCTTTTTGTCTCTATAGCATAGATCCTTCTATAACCAAAAGTTTCAGGTGACTGTGTGTAATCACAATTTTCATTTTCATCCCCATCTTTTCTTGAAGTGTCATCTTTGCTGCTGTCTTCTCTTCATTCTTTTTTTTTTTACCTCTTCAGTTTTCTATGAGAAATTTCTGCTGCCCTTCCTTTCCTCCTTTTTGTGTTATCTTTATGAGCATAGATACTCAGAAACTACTGTCTACGCTGCTGTTTCTCAGATCCACCTTTTTACTTTATACCTGATTACTTCTGCTAAATTTTGATCAGACTTTGATGCTTCGTGGGAACAACACCATCAAGTCAGGTTCAAAATGGCTAAAGCAGAACTTCTAATCCCACTGTTCCTTATAACGTTATGTCTTAAAAGCTGTGATTAGAGAGGCTATTCTGCCTGTAATTTAAGAAGTAGTTCCCGTTATGAACCTTATTTTGTCTTCCCTGGATCTTTACTTGAGCTAAATCAAGCCGAACGTGTCTCAGTAACATTTTAAAAATACATCCACTTTGTTGGCCAGCATGGCTGAAACTTTGAAGTTAACATCTCTGTTAGTTCAACATCTCACACCGTGGCCTTGACAAATGTAAATTTGCTCTCTGTGCGCATTAAGGAGTGCAGCTGAAGGATTATTTTCTTAGCCTATCACTTACATTGTCTGTTTGCATCCTTCCACCGGAAGTAAAAGCAGTTTATTTGAAGTGATACAGAAAAAAGTTCTTTGTGACTTGCCTACACAAAGTATAGGTACTACAGAAACGTGACTCCTGCTTGTGCTTGTCCTTTGCTGCAAATTTCTTTTAACAAGATACTTTGATAAGCAGACACATACTCCAGTGATGCCTTGCGTGCCTGGGATGAATTCCTCATAAACGTCTATTTGACGGCCTCTTTACTTTCTTTTGGATTTTTCTTTGGCGGCTGTTTTTTTTGTTTGTATTGTTTTAGTTGTGTGAGATATCTAAAAGCTGTTTATATGGTTTTCTAGGATGCAGACCTATACGTTTAAAGCCTTTTTTTGCCCTTATTTCTACATCGCTTTGTGATTGTGAGTGCTTTGTGGGCAGGGTAGTCTTAAATTTCTAATGATATATTATCATTGGTACAGTGGGTCACAGACTGGGGAATCCATTTGCTACACTAATAAAAATATTACTTTTTATTTTAATACAGTTCATAGAGGGGCCATTTGAAGACTATTTAAAATGTTTGGAAAATCCGCAGGTACGGTACACTTATAGTAGAAAGCAGTTATTTTGTTGATTGTTTTTTTCAAATTGTTGATTGGATTTTGCAAATGTTTCTGAGTTTGAGATTTTTGTATTATGTGATTATATAATATTATATATATATTATATATATTTTGTATCATGTGATTATATAATATTATATATATACGTGTACTCTATTGTAAAATGTTTTAGGATTTTTTTTCTATTCATTTTTTTCTATTCATTTAAACATTTTATTCCCTCAAATTGTATCCAAATGTTTCCAGCCTCTAAAAATGCCAAAAACCAAAGCATCACTGGCTCTTTCGTCACCTAATCTTTTTAGACCTTTATTCAAGGTTGTCTTAAAGAAAAACAGTTACTGACATAAGGAATATTATGTACAGTAGCTGCAGACTGTTACAAAGATACAGATATAAAGCAAAATTGATTTTTTTTCTATTTCATTTTAGTCTTTTTTTGTTATGGCGTTAACAGGTTATATAAGCTGAGTCTGTCTGCTTTGTGTTAGCGCATTTCATAAGACCGTGTCAAGATAGCTGTGTTTTAAGCGGGAGAGTTAACCTTCAAGGCTCTTTTTCCAGTTCATCTTTAGGTTAAGGCCTACAAAACCAGACAGTTCTGAAGGCAGAGATTAACTTTTTTTTTTTTAAAAAAAAAGCACTTGGTAGATGTGACACTTGGTAGGCTGATGGTTGTTTAACAAACAAACAAAAAACCACAACAATATCACCTCTCAAAATCATCCTTTTTTAATGATAGCTCTGCATTTATGGGATTGTTTTAAATTCTCAATTTAGTACAGAGCAATTTCTACTTTGCAGGAGAAGGGGAGAAGCTTCTAGCTTCTATTCCTTAACCTTACTGGAACAGTTGTTATTTCAAAAAATACTTGGAATACAATCAAAGTTCCTTGGCTGAACTCCTGACTCAGTGTCAATCTATTTATTTTTGTCAATGATTTCTTGCTTCTCTTTATCTGTGCGTGAAGTATACTAATTGTGTGTTTGATTGACCTTAATTTTCTTTTTTTCCTTTTTTTTCCAATACAGGAATGGGTTGGACAAGTAGAAATAAGTGCCCTTTCTCTTATGTACAAGTAAGAAAACCTTTAAATATGTTTTACTGAGGTCAGTTCAGTTTTGTTAGTTAATCAGCTGGAATACAAAAGATGGAATTGTATATTGCATTGTAGTTCTTAGAAAATAACAAATACACTTTGAAAACTGCAGATGTCAAGGTATTAAATAAAAATAGAAGAGTGAGCTTTCAAAGTGATACAATCTCAGATTAGAATAACAGTTTGCAGTATTGTCATGCTTCTCACCTGCACGAGTAATTGTGGGTAGAATCATACTGTTTGTATTTTTTTTATTTTTATATCTTTTCTGTTAAAACTGCTTTTCTTCCTATTTCTCACCAAGGCCTTAATAGTAGCCCTATCACTAAGCAGTGGTCTGTATCCATTTCTTTATTGCCTCTCTACAAATACTCTGATGTAGATTAGTGAGATTAGGCTTCATGCAAGAGAGCCATTTTCATACCTCTCCTGTGTGAAGTTGTGTAAGACTGCCAGGTTTATTGCTGTTTTTTAGCTTTATTCTCTTTTCTGGGGACGTTTTCCTTTTTCTACTGTATCAGTACAGACAAAATAGAGTAACTGTATCTTGAGCTATGCTTAAGAAAAATTTTGGTATTTGTGCATAGAGAAACACTCCTCTTGGTGAAAGTAGGGATGGTGATGAAGGTAGAGGGAAAGAGTTGCTTTTCTTCCTGCATGCTGACAGACTGAAGGAAAGCAGAAGTAAAAGTTTCCTGCTCTATGCCAAGTGGAGAAGTGAGAGAGTTTCAGACTTCTCAAGCACAGGATAAAAATAAAGTATCAATAGATTAGTCTTCATTTCAGCTCCTCAGATCTGTCACATATCTACTTTGGTTATGCTGTTTTTTTCTCCTCCCTGAAGCAGGTGGCTTCCTGAGCTATGAAATTCTTTTCTTCTCAGAAATGCTCTTTTTGAGTTGTTATAGAAGCGTGGTAGGGGGTTGGTTTTGTTTTCAGTCCAAAAACTGCAGTGAGTATACTTAATCATTTTGCAAGACTAATTAAACTTTGCTTTTGTGAGCAAAGTTGTTGTTGAAAGAAGTGATGGGCTAGTGAGCGAAGAATTCAAAGGGAGGTCTGTGGATAAAAGAGAGGAAAAAATAATTAAATGTCAGATCATGACATTGATTTATAACAGAAAAACACATAGCAAAGAATGATAGTCTTCCAGTTTCTAAGAAAAAAAGCATGTCAGTATCAGTTGTGGATTTTCCTTTGTCACTTTGACGTATTATACTTTAATAAAAAAAAATTCTACGTTTAAAATTAAAATGTGGATAGCAAATCGAGAATTTACACATATGTAGTAACTGTTCATTTATGGTATTTTTAATCATCTTAAGTGTAATGAGGGAGGCATGTCACCTCGGCAAGCAGTCATTGCATAGGGCTAAAACTTAGTTTGCAGAAGTAAAATTTTCTAAACCCATTTTGAGAAAGTATGCAGTGGCAACACTGCAGCAGCACACAATTGTAGTTTTGATCCAAACTTCACCCAAAGCTTGTTTTCATTCTCTCAGTTGAAGACAAGTGTGTGTTTTTTTTTTTCCCTGCTTTAAATCTGGCAATTTGAGTCTAATGAACACAACGTGATATTGGACTCTGAGCTGCTGGCTCTGTCCAAAGAGGAAAGGAAAGTGAGCCCTCTGAATGTCTTTTTTTTTTTTTACAGTGTGTTAACCATTTTAAAAAGCAGCAGGCAAGAAGAGTTTCTGACCGCAGATGTGGGCTGCTCTCTTAGCTGCCCTCAGTGCCCAGAAGTGTTCTTGGGCACGTGTAATCGATCCGCTAGGACAGATTTAGCCAAAGTCATTGCTCAGCTTCTGGAAACATATTGCTGTTTCCTGTTTCTTTTCATAAAACGTCCTCTTTCTTCTAGTGGATTTCCACATGGCATAAATGAATTTCTCTAGAACTGGGCAGCTATGAACTTTCCAAGCACAGTTCTGTGTTGACTTCATGGACGCGTTGCACTTGTCATCGGCTCTGTGCGTGTTGGTCAGTCACTGTGTTATAGTAGGCCAATGTCTGTGCTTACAGAAAAAACACGCCACGTTCTCTGCTCAACATTACTGACTTCTTTGGTGCCATTTTCGTCTATAATGCTTTATGTCTCTATGAATTGAACTTTTGTTATCTTTCTTGTGTTGGGAATGGTTGTAGAAAGAGTTTTGGGACAGTGCATGAGCGTACAACTCCAAATCGAGGCAAATGGAAGAATATGCAAATGTGTTCAGAACACTGCATAAGATTATTTTTAAAAGTCAACCTAACAATCAAACAGGAATTATATCAAAATTGTCTATCTGAAAATATTGGTAAACTGGAAACAATGATTGTATTGCTACTTAAAAGAGAAAAAAAAAGGAAAGAAAACACAAGTGCTTGTGGAAAAGAAAAAAGACAAGAAATCAGTCTTGTACTAAGAAAAAAGTACAAGGGGCACAGTAATGAAATATGGGGATATTAATATGGGATGACAATTTTGCAAGAAATTTGAATGTTTGCACTGAGAAGGGAGTAGAAATAGCTTGAAAAAAAAGCTATGTATTTAAATCACTACCAACTGTTTCAGTGTTAAGTCTCCTTTGTGACATTATGAGCTAAGAATTGGTATGGCGCACTGCAAACTTCTCTTCATGTGATAGAAGGCTGCGGTGCATCATAGCAGATGTGGTCTTGTGCAAAAATTTGACCTGTAGTGAAAACTGGGAGTACAAGACATAATATTGGATGTTAAATGTAAGTATTTTCTGTTGGAGCTCTTCCTGAGAAAGTAAAATATTTCATAAAAGTAGGTCTCCTTTTGATCAGTGTTAGTTGCACTCGTCTTCAGTATTCTTTTCCACTAGGTATTTTTTGTGGTTATGTATGTTCCTTGAACTTGGCTTGAATATTTTTGTTTTTATTGATAAGAGTTTTCACGTGAATTCTTAATTACTATTTTTTTTCCTTAGGAAAGATTTTATAATATACCGGGAACCAAATGCTTCTCCTTCACATGTAACTGAAAATGGCTTTTCTGATAAGGTAAAGTAAATAAATGGCTACTGAGAAAGACTGAATGAAGACTACTTTAATTAACAACAGATAGTATAATATGAGTTTTATTATTCAACAGAAAATGTTCAGAGAATTCATTTTCAACAAGTTATTCTGCACATATTTAAGGCAGCTATACTGTTAATATGGGTAGCTCTTTTAAAATAGCTGGTTCATATTTGGGGTGTGGCATATCTTCCTGGTAGTCTAAAATTCTGAAAATCGATTTACAACTGATGCGGACTCACAGCTATCAGTGTCTTAAATTCTTCTTGACTTTTGGTCAAATTGCTCTTGATTTAAAGGACATTCACTAAGCTTTTTGGCTGTTTTATTGGAGTTTAGAAATCTTGATATATAACAAAGCTCGTTGGCCCATTGAATTTAAAAGGCAGTGTTCATATGAAAAATCAAGTGAAATGCAAAACTTAAAATCTGTGTGTTTTTTAATAGGTATTGCTGTGCTTCTCAAATGGAAACCACTATGATATTGTTTATCCCATAGAGTATTCAGAAAGGGCTGCTCTGTGCCAGTGTAAGTATTATGTTGGTTGGATAAAAGCATGTATTTTTACTGAAAACGGTAACATCAGGTTTCAGTTAAAGGGAAAAGGCTCTGTATGAAGATTTATTCTGTAGGAGCTTAATTTTCCATTTGAATTGTCAGTGATTGTATGATTTTGCAAGAAAATAAATTCTTCTGTGCTGATTGTTGAGACATGACAGTGCAGATTATCTACCCGGAGGGGAAAACTTACCTCCCTCCTTGAGTCTGGGTGCTCTAATATGAACAGAAAATGTTATACTAATTTATAATCTGTTGCATTGTCTTTGGTCAGCATTCGGGTTTTAATTTTGTGTTTCAGACAGTGTTAGCAAGCTAGTTTATATTAAGTTACACATGCAAGGATAATTTTATCAGAGGAAATAATGGGAGTTGCATGTGCAAAAAAAGACCGAAAACATCTACGTGGATTATTGTGTGTGTGGCTTTTTTAACCAGATTGAAGCAATGCCCAAAGGTTCTAACCAGGCTTGATGGGTCACTTGGCAACCCCTGCAGAGATTCTGATTCTTCATGAAAATTCTGTCCATGTGCAGAGTTAAAGGCTAAGGCCCAATTTGCCTGTCAAGAGACCTGATTGCTGCTAGTAGTTTCCTGCATACTTGTTAAACCATAATAGCTGCAGCTGTTTTGGCTTCTAATGACTTCACTGTTTCAGTTAACACTTCAGAATGCTTGTTTGCTTTGATTGAAGTAACCCTCTATCATGATAGTGTAAAATCTCATTTACGTTATAATTGTCCTATCACTTTCTTGTCCCCTTCTCCAGCTCTTCTTTATGAGTTACTATATGAGAAGGTATTTGATACAGATGTGAAGAAAATCATAGCAGAACTTAGTGCTGTTGGTATGACAGAGGAAAGTAATGGTAGCAGTGAAGTGTCTGCTTCAGATTCAGAAGATGACAGCTACAGGTAAATGGGGTTTAGAATTTAACATAAGATGCCTGTAAACAATACATGTCTGTTTACATAAGGAAATACTGCTGTTGCAACGTGTCCCCCTTCTGTTGAAAACAGCAGAATCCCCTGGAAGAGTTGTCAGTATGCCAGTGTGGCATGGGAAAGTCCGTGACAATTCGTTGCTTCGCTCTCATAGCACAGTAGAATTACAAGAAGTTAATCAACCTGTCTTGCTTCTACACTTGGGCTGAAATCTCTGCTTGATAGAGGGTGCTTAAATTTAGCTAATGGAGAAATAAAGATGTAGCTTGCTCTGCTTTGTTCCTTGATCATTATGAAGTGATTATATTCATGGGTTTCTATTCCTCTTGCTGGACATGGATGCTCTAGATAGCTTTTAGATATTTTTTCCTATTGATTCTTTTTGCACAGTAAGTCTTTTACAGTGCCAATTTTGCAGTTATGTATTGGCAGGTTTTCTTCTGTTGTATAAGACTGTTCTTAAAACCCTAGCTTGTGTGAAATTCCACTGAAGCCGTGAAAATTAGTGCAGCATGCCCCCTCTTCCTGTTGAAAGTCATTGAAGTCTCTTTTGGGGGCTTTGCTTGTGGCAGAAGAAATTCATTGAGACTTAGGGAGCTGTTTTTTTTTTTTGTCATGCTCAAAACAACAGAGAGGAAGCTGATGGAAATCACCAGAGAAAGAATACCAAGTTCTGGGAATGGCATTAGCTTCCTTTCTTGTATGGAAAAAAATACCAGGGAACGTTTCCAGTTAAAATACAAAGTATTGCTGCCTAGAGGAACGATCATTGTAGTTAAATGTCAAAGTACGGAAACCTCCTCTATTTCTCTTTGGTTTTGGAACTTTCCTGAGCTTCTCATGCAGCAGCAGTACCCGTTATTATTGTGATTCATGAGCAAATACACTGCTAACCTCTGTAGCACCTTTGTAAATTAAGGTCATGTGCTCACTTGAGACCATCAAACTCAATGCTTTTGATTTAAACCATATGTCTTTTGACGCAAGAGCTAGTGGGTATGACTCTTGACCTACTTAACCTGAATTACGAACATTTTGCACTGTATATAAAGTCTTAATTTTTTTTCATGTCCTAAAGTTGACTTCAGCTTGTTTCTTCACTGAGTTTTCCAGATGATCTCTTTCATTTTGTAAATGTTAACATTTCAGTTATGTTATTTTTAAATGTTAGAAGCTGTTTTGTTTTGGAAGAAGTTAATGGTGATAGTTGCCTACAACTTCCAGTGATGTCAGGTGTGGAAAATAGAGAGTAAGTTAGAGTGCCTGGTACTGGTTAACTAATGGAGTGTGTTTTTTGTTTGGTTGGCCTTGATGGCTTCTTTTGCCCTTTTCTTAGTAACAGCAAAATATTAGTGGAATTTCTTATTTCCCTTGTCACCCTTGCTTTCTTTTTAACTGATAGCTAAATTTGTTTGTATAAGGTAGACTTTCTAAAAATTGTACTTAGAAACAAAATCTTAGTTTTAGCTCTACATGGTATAGAAGTAAAGTTAAATCTAAAGCAAGAACTACTAGATATAGATGTTGCATGGTATGTTTAATGCAGAAGAATAGGAAGAGAATGGTAGCTTTATTTTATCCACTTCCAAGGTGTTTCTTACTGGCTTTCCAGTCCTTCTTAGCACTATACTATCACTTCTCCCTCTGCTCTTTTGCAGAGGTAAAACTACAACAGTTGGTGATATGAATGGATTAAAGTCTCTTTCTGGCAACAAGGTATTTATATGTTAAGATTAATTTTCCTCCCATTAAATTGTATTCTTATTTTCAGTGTTTAGCATTCGTGAGATAATCTTGAATTCTTAGTTATTATAACGTAATATCTTAAAAACTATCCATCTTTTGGCACATTGAATGCAAACATTACTTTTGAAAGAAATAATGTCCTTTCTAGTGCTGTTTAGTTTTGATTTAGTTAATTTTGTTCTGGTATGGTTAAAAGAACACCATACAATTAATTTTTCAAAACTCATGGTTTACGTATTTTTGGCTCATTTGTATTTCAGATCAGAATTAAAAAAAGTGATTAAAAAAATGCAAAACTTATAAACCTCTGTGTAATTGACCATTTAGCACTTTGTTTCATTTCATACAGCACCTTAAGAGCAATGGAAATCCCACCTTGTTGGTTTTGCCTAAAAAAGTTCTGAGATCACTCAATCCATCAGTATACAGAAATGTTGAATATGAGGTTTGGCTACAATCCAAATGGGGTAAGTAACTGCATACTTACAGTTCCAACTTTTGCATGCTGATGTATAAAGTGGAGTCCTCTAGAACAGTGATGTAAATGACAGTTTCATTTTAGGCAGGGGTCTTCCTCATATGAATCAGTGTGTGCATTGAGAGCTACAACTATTGCTTTTCAATTTTACTATATTAATAAAAAAAACTTTTAGTGTATTTAAACTAATAGTATGTTACTGCTAATGTATTTACAGATCAGCAAAAACAAGATTTTTCCATTGCTGCTGGCATGCAATACTCAGTTGGTGATAAATGTAAAGTAAGTAATACAGAATTACAGTTTATTGAGACATTAATGTTTTCTTCTCAGGATGCCAATTTTCCCATTTAGGTAACTATTTTTTATATATAATTCAATAGTTTCTAGGTATTTTCATGCTTGTGTATGTATGTAACTATTAGAGACATGGCTTAGTAGGTGATATTGGTGGTAGGGGGGTGGTTGGACCAGATGATTTTGAAGGTTTTTTTCTAACCTTTTTGATTCTATTATAAGAGGAAAATCATTTTTCTATTCATAGGAAAAACACCTCTCTAAACTTAACCCCCCCCCCCCGCCCCCCCCCCAAAAAAAGAAACAAACAAAATCACCAAACAGGAAAACAACCCAACCTTCCCCCCCAACCCCCCAAAGGAGGGAAAAGAAAAGTTAAAAAACCTAATGTGGAGTTGATTATTTATTGCTTAAGAGTGTGGGCTTAAATTTTTATATTGGAGATCCTAAGGTTGTCCAGTGTAGTACTGACTTAAAGGTACAGCAATTATTAGTAGAAAGAACTCTGTTAACTAACATACCTTCTGGGTCAAATTTTTTATGTACATGGTGAAACAATAAGTATATGGCATAAAAACATAGGAAGGGATGATGAAGGAAATAGTGCAAAGTGAAGTTGACCAAATTAATACAACCAGAAAACCAAATGCTATAGCAGAACACTGTTAAGTTTCCTTTATATTTAACAAAGGAATTTTAAGAACATGGAATGTCTGTTTTTTGTGGGCAAGTGACACTGATCATGTCCGAACAACTTCTTCCTTTGCTTTCAAAAAACTTTCTAAAGAATTACTTCTGAAACAATTGGCATCCTTTATGTTGTTTTTGAAACTAATTTTTACTGAAGTCAGTCAAGGATTTTTCTTTTCTATACCTGGATTTTAACAAGGAAAAGCTCTGGGATTTATTCTGAGAGAAGCTGAAAATTCTTGATACACTGATACGTTCCAAAACTACATGACAGAGTTTAGAAGTAAATGTTTCATTAAGTAATGTTACCTGGAAAGCTGTCTATGGTGGTGTGGTTTTTTGATTGTTTATTTTATTTTTTTAGAAAAGATATGAAGACTTGCTTTTGATGCATTTACTGAATTATGTAATGCTTATTTCTCAAGTGTTGTATTGCCTGGAGAAAAAGATCTATTTTTAATAACGCTAATAGTTTAAAGAGTTACATTATCTTGTTCTCTTCTTTGAAGCTTAGGTCCTTTTTTCCTTTTCCCTTAGGTGCGCTTAGACCATAACGGGAAATTTTATAATGCCCACATTCAAGAAGTTCGCTCGGAGAGTGGGCCAGTTATTGTATTTGTAGAAGAGCTTGGAGAAAAGTAAGTGCTTCATTTCTTTTGGAAAAGAGTGCCAAACTTATCCTTGGTAATGGTAACATTACTTTAGTTCAGAGTTAATTTCAGCCCCTGAAGTGAATCTACTTCTTTACTTAAAGCAGTACCGCTACAAAAAATATAAGAAGAAAATATATTTAGAAAAAAGAAAAGGGGGTTGTGCATTAATTGTTGCCAGACTTTTTAATGCAATGTTTTCTGGATATTACTTGCAGAGTATATAAGTAACTACATTATTATTACTATTTTATTTAAAAAAAAAAAATAGCATTTTGTGTGCCTCGCTTTACTATTGGTTGAGTAGCTCTGCCTGATTTTGTAGAGAGAGCGCTAAGCTGCTGTTCAGATCAGTGTAATCTCTTCACCCTGTCTCAGGACAAATTAACTGTTTAAAATTGGTGATGATGGTTGTGGTGGTTTTATTTGCGGGGAGGCTGTCTATTTTTATTTATGGATGTTCTCTTGAGCTCCTCTGTAAGTTCTTTGACGCTTCTGGGACAAAAGAAAAGCCAACATTTAAGCATAATGTCTAACCATGTAGTTTGGGAAGAAAAAACACTTTCAGTCAAGATAAATGAGGGAAGGAGAAAGATTTCTGTTAAATCGCATGCAGTCTTTTGTAAGAAAACTGAAAATTTTTCAAGAACTGGGCTGTACTTCCTGTCTATACATAAAAATCAACCTTTTTGTCCTGTTGAATACTGGCTGAATTTGCATTGCGTTATCAGAGAATTTGAAAAGAAGAAAGAAGTTCCACACACTGCTTGAGTGTAATCCTAAAGAACAATGGACTTTGAGTCCAATGTTCTTAAAAATGGAAAGATCTGTCAGTCTTTTAAAACATGTGGTATTCATTTATGCACACCACAGACTGGTCCTAAAGCCATCTTTTTTTCTTCCTCCATCATCCTTTTTTTATTGTTGTTTTGTAGGCATTCTGTGTCACTGAAGAGCCTTAAACCTCTTCCACAGGCCTCTCCTATGGAGGGCTGGAACACTGTGCCAGGGAAGAAGATGAAAAAGTTTTTCCCAACGTGGGGGCAGAACGCTCAGCCCGGTAGGACTATACCTGTCTATCTGTGGCAGAATCTTTGTTGTCAGATACTTTGTCCCAAAGAACTTAAAAAGTAATGAATAATTTCTGTCTTCCCTTGTCTATCACAGATGCAGATTGCAGAGGGTCAAAGAGTCAGAACAAGTCAATAAAACCCCAGTCAGCACTACCTCCTCGACTTCAGCATACTGTGGGAACCAGGCAGCATCAGTTCATATGTTCTGGACCCCAACCTCATCAGACCTCAATGGAGCAAAAAGCTCCAGGCAGGAATCCTTCCCAGAGTGGAAGGTAAAACTGAAAATAACATCTTCCTTGTCTTGAACTCTTAAATGAGCTTCTTGGAGCCCTAATTTCTGTTTCAGGTGCTTCCGACATATTATTCTGAAACATGTTGCCATTGAATTCCTAGGAAGTATTTTAAGTCTATAAGAATACACACAAGCACATTTAAAAAAAAAAAAAAAAAAAAAAAGGATTTTATTCCCCCCATTCATTTTTCAAAATTGCTGCCATCATGAACTCCCACTTGTTTTCTTGCATGGCAATACCTGCCCTGGAAGCACTGTGCGTGAAGCTATAGTTTCTTCTTGGAAGGTAGATTTTTTTTTTTCTTCTGTTTGAGGCTGAAGTAATGTTGAAAGTTGCACTTCTTGGGCATGCCTAAGATCTCCTCTCAGCTTCTGCAGAGCCTGTTAAAGATGACTGCCATGTATTATGACTGACTTGGAGTATGAGAACATCACATTTTGCCTGCATTTTTGGTAGTGATTTTTGATTCATTATGCTGCTGCTGCAGCAGCAGACATTGTTTTGATTGTTTCCACTCTTTCGTATTGGAAATACTTTATTTTCATTCAAACTTTTAATGGTCTATTTTGTCATTCTTTTGTACTGTAACTTCTTGTGGAATAAATGACATTGGGGTGTCTTTTGAGACTGCCACATCCCACATTTTAGTGGCCTCTTTCTCACTCCTTTAACCCAAATACATAAGTATCCTTTACACATTTAGTTAAGTAGTCCAGCAAGCTCAAATAGTGATGTTGTTAATTTTGTGTAGTGATGTTTCAGGCATTGAAGATTATAATGCATTTTTCACTTTTCTGTTGTATTTACAGAAATCTCCTCTCCTGATTTTTTTCTTGCACAGCCATAGATAGCTTATGGGTTTGGTCAGTTCCCAGTAGGCACAATTTTTTTCCCTTTTCTTGAGTTTTGTCCACATGGATAACTTGCAACGGGCAGGAAGAGTTCCAGTATATGTAGAATCACATAAGCAATGCTGTATAATTATATTCTTTCTAAATCATGATTTTTTATTAAGTTTGATACTGATGATAATGGAATTTCTTTGATAAATGATCCTGTTTTTCTTTCTGTTATAGAAAACCAGATCGGGAGAGAACCGAGGATCTGAACCACGGTGGCAGAGATTGTAACTATTTTGGCCTATCTCCGGAGGAACGCAGGGAGAAACAGGCAATAGAAGAATCTCGTTCACTTTATGAGATCCAGCAGAGGGATGAACAAGCTTTTCCTGCCCTTTCCAATGTATGCTTTTTTGTTGTCGTAATTAATAAGAGCATTCTTAGCACCTATCCATGAACTGTTAACTAGAAGTTGTAGATTTGCTGTTTTTGCAGTATGGTACAATTCAAAGGTTAAGGTATTTTCTTCACTTTCTCTACATAGCAAGGTGTGAATCTACAGTATGTATTCAGTATGAGACATACTTGGTAGCTTCCTTTGTGAATAACTAATGTCCACCTTACACAGTTCTTTAAGCACATAAATATGGTAGAAATAAGAGCTTCTGAAGCCGTGGGATTCTTTCTTTGTGTTCTTCCTGTCTTTGGAAGGCTTTGAACTCCCCTACAGTTATTTATCTGTTGTCTTTTTCCTCATATGGTGGGATCAAACTTGAATGTGAGGACAAAAGTCTCAGAAGTCCAGTTTATTACTGAGAAAAAGCTCAGTAAAATGGCACTGTGGTGCTTGAAGTATCACAGACATCTAGGTGGCTTTTTCTGAGTTCACATAAAAACTTGTTTTATTTAGAACTGACTTTTCTTTTTAGCCTGAGAACTCACAGATGTGATAACTTGCCTGGTTTAATAAGTAATGCAAATATTTTATATCAGACTTCCTTGCTCTTTGTGCAGTAGAGCCCAACTGGCTTCAGTGGATTCCTCTCTCTCTGAAGGAAGATTGTATCCTGTAGATTTTCTGATAGATTGTTCTATTGAAGCTTTTTTTTTTAATGGATTGAAGTCTCTGTACATCCAGGCAGTAAACAGACCCTGTGGGTAAAAAGATGCAATTTTAAAGTGTAAATTCTTCAACTGAAGCAGTTTCTGTTTGTCATGTAAAACTAATGACATGAATGCTTTCAAAAGAGATGCTGCAAAATTTAGAAATGAATGAGAGGGTGGATGAATCTGAATACTGATGAAGGCTGCTTTTCCCTCTGCTACTTCTGCACTTAAATAGGTATATCTGTCATGAAGGAAGGCCTAACAGTGTCACGTCAGATGATGGTGTCTAATATATGTATTCACATTTCTGCTTTTGTCAACTTCTTTAGAATCAGTCGGTCTGTCAGGCTGCTACACAGACTGTGGATAATATAAATCCAAAAAAGTTCTCAAATAATGAGAGAAGAAACAGCAAGTGGACAGCAGAGGCGGAAGAGCAAAAGGATAAAGGTAAAAATAAATGTTCTTAGATCAAGGTTTGTTTACCTTTTTTCTTTTTATTACCAGCTTCAGAATTTATTCAAGATTCAACAAATTCTCTCCTTATTGCCTAAATAATTTTAGGTAACAGCACCCAGCTAATGTAAGGTCAAGGTAGTAGAGGTGTGGTTGGGGAAGAAATTGCATGTTTTCCTGTTCTGTGAATGTGGCTGAAAGAAGTAGGTAGGTTCCTTACTGGGACTTTTGCAGTAAATGGGAAGAGGAATGAGGGAAATAAAAATAAAAAAATAAAAAAACTGGATTATCAGAGCCACCCTAAATTAGATCTTGTTGAAATTCTAGCAAGTATAGCAGAAAGTACTAGTGGGAGGAGTATTAACAGTGCTTACTGCAATAAGTCGAGAAAAGCAGGTCAAAGTATTCATGAAGTCTGGTTAAGAACTAGCAAGCAATGGTACAGAAAGCAGGGAGAGGATTGTGTAAAGAAAACGTGACAAAAAATACCACCCTGTTCATGTTAGAAGGGTTCCTCTCCTGAGTCTCTTGTAACACTCCCTAGCTTCTCTTCATTGACTCTAAGTTTTTCCTCTTTCGTCAGGAAGTGGAAAGTGGCAGTAATAGATGAAAGCTGTAGCTATCAGGAGGTACTTAATTAATCTTTGCCAAATACCGGCCCCCCCCCCCCCCCCCCCCCAAAAAAAAAAAATTTGCCTGTCAGCTTTGTTATAACTGAACACCAAAATTAGTCGTAGCTGCTTCTGTTTTTTTCCCTTCTTCACTAAATAAAAACTCTAGCCTCCTCATAGAAGCTGTTCTTTTCCTGCATTTATTTTTGTTGTTCTTTATATCTGGTAAAAGCAGAGGCATTGATGTGTACTGATGGAACTTTTTCCGTTTAGTGTCTCTTAGACCATGAAGTACCATTTTAAATAGTCTTGCAAGGACTGATATTACCCATTTTTTCTTTACTGAAACAACTGAACCTCGTTTAATTTGAAAGCCAGTTTCACCTGTGATGCCAAAAAGATTCCTCAGATAGAAGAAGCTCTTTATTGTATTGCAGTGTCATGATGGATTTTGCTGATGTTCATGGCATGTTGTCTTTTCTCTGATTTTCGTGATGTTTTGGATTGTACTGCCTCTGAAACTAGGTTAAAATATCTACAAGAATAAACTGTTATTTCCTTCTCAGTACTTTGGTATATCTGTCGGTACTTGGGGAATTGCCAGGAATTCTCATAGTCAATATTGTTTTGTTTGCATTGTTGTCTAGGAGTTACAGTGGTGTGGTACACACACTCAGCTTTTAAAACACACATACCTATTTAGTAGCTGCTTTTAAACAGATGTGTGTGAATTTGGTTGACGAGCAGTGTTAGCCAGATTTGAAAAAAAGCTAGAACATAACAAACAAAACAAAAAAACTTGTACTGATCTTATTATATGAAGATTATGCCAAGACTCTTTTTCAGTAGCTTCTCCCCCCACCAAGTATTTGCTGATGCTCAAGAAATTAAAGTTTCTGCGTCAGTCCGAAATCTTATTAGATCTTTTGAACCAGTGAAACTTTCTAAACTCATCTGTCTTCTATTGTTTTAACATTTGAATATGGAAATGCAGATCTCAAACCATTTTCACTTTAATCAAAGTACAAATTCATTTTTTTCACAGCAGGGACTTAGAATGAATGATGTGTGTTTAAACTGAAAAGACAGCTACATTTGGTGATGCCTGAGGGAAGTAGGAAAGAAAAATTGTTAACAAACATCAATAAAGAATTTCTGTAGAGGTTTGAAAACCCAGGTTAAAGTCTGTTCTGTTACTTCCCTAACTAGTAGTTACCTTAGGATGTTTTGATCTTTAATAAAAACTGAATTCTGAAGTAATATGTGCTGAGGTAGGTTTTATTTCGAGGTTTAACTTCGGAAAGACAAACTTTAACTGGCTTAAGTTGTGATAGCCATAAATGGTGTAATGGTTCATTTACTAGGTTATGTCTTGGTGTTACAGAGTCAAATTCCAGGCAGATCCACTTAAGTCAGAAGCTTGAGCCAAATTCATCCGAGGTAATCTTAAAGAAAAGACCAAATTTTTTTTTCTTTTAATGTTATTGCTTCTCTCTTACATGATTAGCAGAGCAATAGCTGCCTTTATAGCTGTGATTGCTTCTGCTTTACAGCTTTAATTGAAATACTTAAAAGATTTGAGGCTTGTATTGCCATCAGCTTTCCTCAGCCCCTGTAACAGATACTTACAGTCTTTCTTAACAGTCTGAATTCCCAGATCTGGGCTATCGAGAGCACTTACAAATATGCATTTGTAATTGCTTAGTACAGTCTGTACTTCCAGCACAATGGGACCACAAGAGATGTGATGTTTACTAATAGTTACTGTGCTAACAGGCCACGATCTCTGAAGTTCAGTGAAGATTTGTGGCCCATTGTTGGCTTCTATTCTTTGCTGTCCTTTCAATGAGCAAAATGTTATACTAATATAATAATGATTGGGTGCTTAGCCCACTTTGTATGTAGTATGCTTTAATATCTTTGAATGCCTCTTCGAAAAAAAATCTCATTAGACTAACTGTGTTCGTCTGTTTCTAACTTTGCTTTAGAAGAATAGTCAAGATGAGAGGTGTCCAAAAGCTTCATCACCTTTGGAACAAGTAAAAACAGATTCTCCAGTTCTTGCTGAACAAGTAAGAAATGTTTGTTTAATTTCAAAGTTTTCCAGTCAGGAGACTTCAGACAAAGGGGAGCTTCATCACAGCCACGTATGTATTGTGATACTGGCTTTTAACTATGCAGTCATTTCTATGGTGATAATGCTAGAATTCCCTACCTTGAGTTAAAGGGGAATCTTTTATATCCAATGTAAAGAATGTGGAAAATACTACCCTTGATAGAAAAGTAAAAGCGTATCTTTTATTTTCTGAGAAGGGTGTTGATTCATATCTAATTATCCGAAGTTAATCATGTTTTTCACTTTCAATTCTGTTATGTATGCAACTTGATATGTTTCTAGTTGATGTTTTGCTATTGTGCTGGTGGCAGTCTGGACAGTACTGAGTCTTCAAGCCTTGTTTGGAATAAGTTGGATGTGTTAGGGCTCACCAACAACGCTGATTAAGAATAAATTCACATGATCTTTTTGTTTCTCTAGAAACTGACAGAATGCTTACCAAGTGTAACTCCAACACCCTCACCAGTCTTTTCTGAGGTGCATTTGCCTCCAACAGTGCCTTCTGTACCAGCCATTGTGCCAGCTTGGCCAAGTGAGCCAACAACTTATGGACCAGCAGGTCAGAAGAAATATTAATGTAAATTAGAAACTACTAACTAGCTTTAACTGTCTTGCTAAATTGAAAATGCCTTCAGGAGATGTTTTGTTTCTTGTAACTTTCCATCCCAAAGGCAGTCATCTTTGGGAATGTATTTACTCATTGCTCAAAGTTAGTGAGAGTTCTAGCAGATGTTTGATTACACATGCATAGCTCACTTGACTCCTTATCTGAAGGTAGAAGAGAGATGTGTACTCAACTCTCAGTGTTTCCCCAGAGTGGGATTGCTCTGAGTTTTAATGGGGCTTATTCTAGAGTTCTGCTTAAGGTAGAACACAGTCAGCATGTGTAAGGTTGATAGGTGTTTTGTGTTCTGTGTCCCACACAATAAGCCTCTGATTTGCTAAGGACTCAGCTTGGGTCTGGTAGGTCAGGATCCCTTTGGAGCTCAGCTGACTTGTAGCAAAACCAGTGTAGTATTTTTTCTGTGCTGTGAAAGTTTCCTGATAAATGTAGTTAAATTAGATTAAATTCATTATTGCTCATTAGATCAGGTGCTGTATTTTATCCCACTTTTGTGTTTCTGTATAAGAACTAGTCTTGGAGTTGGCATAGAATGGTACTTTAGTAACCATAATAGTCCTTTCATACATGACAACATCCGTGATGGAAGATGCGTAGCCCAGGTAATCTCAGCTCAGATTCAGGGTTGACTGTAAATGACTAGTCTGAATGAGAATTGCAAAGATTCACATGTACATTTCAGTTCACACCCTTTTCAGCTTTTTTCTCCTTTCCTTTTTTTTAGTAAATATGATAAGGGTTTAGCTATTTCTGGAAATCTTAATTGTTTCACTTCTTTCTGAAAACTGTGCTTTGCATTTAGTCAAATCTTCCTTTGTTTCAAACTTCCCAACTCTAAAGAATTTCCTTTTATGCCTCCCTGAATACCTTTATGTTTTTTCTTCTGTCTTTTGAAGCTTGTCTTTTCCACTTCCACTTTCTTTTGTAATCTTACATAGATTATATAAGATTATAGATTTTATAATCTTATATGTGAAATAAAATGTGTGTTTGTGTGTTTTCTGCTAGGTATTCCAGCCCCAATACCTGCTTCTTCATTGATGCCAGCCCCAACAACAGGACCTGATTCTATTGTATCACAGGCTCAGGTAACATCTGCTCCAGTTGCTGGAGTTCCTGTGTCGATGCAAGCAGTTAACCAGCCTTTAATGCCTTTGCCTCAGACTCTGAATCCCTATCAGGATCCACTATACCCTGGATTCCCTTTTAGTGAAAAGGGAGAAAGAGCCATTGCACCCTCTTACTCCCTGTGCAATAACGGGGAGGACTTACCTAAAGGTGAGAAGCCAGAACATCTGTATTTTATACCGTTTTTCCCAGCAGGCTTTCTTTGCCTTGCAAAAGACAACTTCTTTTGACACCGGCTAGCGATAGGACCAAAGATTTATTTGTTGCCATTTCATGATTTAAGGGGTGGGAGGGAATGTTGTATAGAGTTGTAATGCTTCACTTTGTGGTGTTAATATTGCAGTTATTTTAAGTGGCTACACCTAGAAATCTGGTATGATTGTTCTATGGGTCTTAGCTTGACCCACTGTAGCTCCAGGTTTTGTGAACTGATAGGATTTTATTTGGGGAACTGCTTCCATTTACACTAACAAAAGTAACAGATTGTCTGTTGCAATCAAAACCTTGGAAGTTGTTCAGCATTTCCTTACTGGTCTGTGAAAAGGCAGGTTTTGGCATACTATAAATATGGAATAATATGTTCATAAAGAACGTGCCATGTTTGACTGCATTGGTAGAGGTACAGTTCAGTAAACGTACGCTAAAAATCAGAATTCCAGTTCCGTAAGCAGTTAAAACTGAAATTTAAACTGCAGGTGTGTTCCATTTACTTTATTGGGGGGTGGGGTGAGGAACAGGAACAAACAAAAAAACGAACAACAAATCAAACAAGGACATGCAAAACAACACCATACCTGTGTTTCTCTACTGAAGTGGAACTTTATGCAAGGATTAATTTCTAGATCAGATGAAGTGTATTATTACAAGTAATCATAATTTTATTTTTTTTCTAGATAAGAACATTCTTAGATTTTTCTTCAATCTTGGTGTGAAGGTAACTCTTCAAACTTACATATATCTCTGTTAGCTCATACAATTTGCTTTTACTTGGTAGTGCAGTGCTGAAGACTGGTTGCTGCAACTATACACTTCAAGTTTATCTTAAAATTTGAAGTACTTTTTATTTGGTCTTCTGTTGACTGGGATCTCATCACTGGTCCACATTGCAGTTCAAGTCAACAGTAATAAATTTCTCAACAACGGTAGTCAGAACCATCCGCTTCCAATAGTGGTTATATGCAGTCCACATATTGTGCTTTACAAATTCACACGTAAATCAATATGAGATGGAAGATGCGTTCTTCTGGAAGCAGCATATAGTAAAAGGGAAGTGGCCTCCAGACTTGGACCATGTCTGGGTACTGGCAAAGCCATTGTAGTAAAAATACCTAGAATTGCTTTCCCTGTGGAGACTCCCTCAAGTAGCTGCTTGTCTGTCCGATCTGCTCAGGTTGAAGAAAAAATTCAGCACAAGTTAAAAAGCAAATTTAGATTTGATAACTGTGTACCTAATGCAAGTCTTCTCGGTTTGTTTATTGCGAAGTCTGTAAGTCAATAGGAAGTACTACTGGATTATATTTAAATGGTGTTTGGCTCATAAACCTGTGTGTATTTGGGACTGTCCTTACCCTAATACGAAGTGCTATAAAGCCCCTCATTTTGAGGCTTCAGCACCATCTAATGGTGAAAGTACCGTGTTCTGGTAGTTGTGCAGCTGGTGACCAAGCAGTGCGGTAGACCTGGCAACTATCTTTTGGGTTTTCCTGTGCACTGCTTTGGTCCCAGATCCTGTCACCCTGTTGTCCACCATCTTCCAGCTGCTCGTTCAGAGTGGACTGACTGGTTCCCATTGCGAGCAGGTCTGGGTAGGCTTCTCCACAGACTTCCTGTACAGACGATGCAGACTGTTGAGTTTTGGACTCTACCCCCTTTCCTACTCCAGTATTTTCTTAGACAGCCTTCTGCCTCCAGCAGCCTTGCATGGTGTTCTGTATAACCTCACATTAAGTGTATTTGACACACTGTACTATAAAAACACCCTACAGTGTTGCTTGTGAGTTGACAATACCTGAAGTCAACCACCTCAGGTAGAAACCCCCTTCCCTCTCTCCTTCCTCCATGTCAGCTAACAAGCATGTAGTGGCCTGTGATCACACTGCTCAGAGTTAGAGTTGATAAATGCAGACTCTGTGTCCAAGTGTTTAAATTGACTATACAGGAATTGTGTTATTAAGTTTCCTTACTGGTCATAACTGGTGCCTACTTCAGCTGCATTTGGAAGGAAGTCAAAAAATGAGAACATGATTCTGAAAGCCCAGAAACTCTCCAGAAGTGAGGACAGTCACTGGAAATAAAATTACCTTCCCGTAATTAACTGTTTCAAAAGAGTAAATTACCTGTGTGCTATTATGTCTGTCTACACATTCAAATGACCAAATACTTTTTCTTTCCTGTCTTGCAGGCATACAGTTGTCCCATGTGGGTCCCCCATTCTTACTTGTACCCCCTGCACCAGGCCTATTTGGCTGCTTGCAGAATGTACCCAAACGTGTCCCTCCCCGTGTACCCGCACAACCCCTGGTTCCAGGAGGCTCCACCGACGCAGAATGAGAACGAAACTGCACGAACAAGCAGGCACTTTCCTATTCAGAGTGAGGCCAGGTCCAACGGTCAGGTTTCACAGGTTGACAGCAGATCTCCATCACTGCCGCTGATTATCCCGACAGCTCAGGTGTCCGAAAGCCAAGGACAGGTCTGTGTAGAATCGGAGAATCCAGTGCAAGCACTTCCCTATGATGAGTCCCTGAGAGGGAAAAATCTGTTCCCACAACCAGCCTTTGGACACAATCACTTTCTAGGAGCTGTTCCAATAGCACCTCCTTTCTTTCCTCACTTCTGGTATGGGTACCCAGTTCAGGGCTTTATTGAAAATTCAGTAGTGAGACCTAACGTTGTCATGGCACCTGAGGACAAAGAGGCAACAACTAGCACATCTGCAAATATGTACGTGGCTAAAGAATGCAGTCCTCCCGTTCCTGCAGTAAACTGTGCAGAACAGCTTCAGAAGAGTAACAGCAGCGGCTCAAACACTGTCCCGTTCCCTGTGGCTGGTGTGAGCAGTGAATGCAGTGCCCCAAAAGAGACTACCACTAGGGCATCTCAGTTGGAGCAGACCTGCACCACTAATTCTCCTGCTAAGCAGGCAACAGCTGGGCTGCAAAACCGTTCTCCCCAAGCACAGGGGATTGAGAGGCAGCCAGGGGTGTCCAACACCACACCACCATTGGCAGAAGCACCCAAATATGAACTCAAAAGTGCTACACCCAGCCGTAAGGAGAAGACTGATAAAGGCAGAGATTCCAAGGGTGCTGGTAACCTACAGACAGAAAGCAGGGCACAGAGAACGAGGGAAGAGAGCTCTGAGGATGAGAGCGAAGTTTCTGATATGCTGAGAAGTGGCAGATCCAAGCAATTTTATAACCAGACTTACGGAGGAGGCAGAAGGCCTAGACTTGAGTGGGGTTATTCTAGTAGGGGAGGCTACCAGTTCCAAAGAAACGAGGAAGCCTGGAAAGGACCGCCCAGCAGAAGCAGAGAGGAAGGCTGCCAGTATCAGCGAAACTTCAGAGGAAGGCCGTATAGGAATGACAGGAGAAGGGCAACGCTGGGAGATAATCAGAGGGGGCATCAAGCATAGAATAAATGGATAGTTTGAAAATTTTCAAATGCAAAAGGTAATTTGAAGTAGCAGTTGAAAATCTTAATCTTTCTTTTTAGTAAAGTCCAAGGATATGTTTAATTTTTGGTGAGTAAAGACTAGGAGGGTGTGAGCTCCTACCATTTTGTTTGGGGGGGATTGCAGTTTGGTTGGCTTAGCGGTTTATCCTCGATGTCAAATTAGAAAAAACAATATAGGTTTAGTGTTTGAATTTTTTCCACAAAGGTTTGAGTTCATGATGTAAGATGGATACGTATGTTTACTAGGGTGTCAAATTACAGCATTTGATGTGAGCTAGATTCTAAAACTGATGGTAACATTGCACCAAATATGAATATATTTTATCATACAATGCCTTAGTTCTGAACTGAGCTAAAGGAATTCTCAGCCTACTGCACTGTTGTCTTTGATATGCTTCCAACCCAAAGGCCTTTCATCTCAAAAATCTGTCAGACTTGAATGTTTCTCTTCAGTGTGTTACATGTATGGCAGCCAGCTAACCCTGTGTCTTAGGTCTGTTGTATATAGTTCTTTTAATATTCATAGGGTATATTTTTGAATTTTAAAAAGCATTTATTTGTTGAAATCAAAATCAAGACAAGCAGTCAAGAATAGCTGTGTATGATTTGGTAAGAATGGCTGTTTCCACCAAGAATTCTTAATGCTGGTGTGACTAGAATGGTGCCTATGCCAACTAAATAATTACAAAGACAATAAAAATGTAGATGCTATGCATTTCAAAGATAATTCTGCATCTGTTATAATAGCAGAAGTTTTTTTAATGCCACTTTAACACTAATGCACTGACAAATCCTAGATATTTTGTGAGAAGAGATGCATAAAGTACATGTTACATTTTTTTAAGTTTGTATGGTTGAGCTACTGTTCAGTATTCTTTTTTGTTATTGCACTGTTAATGCAAATTTATGTTTTGCATGTACAACTCATTGCTGGAACTACTTTTTAAAAGCGAGATGGATAGTCTGTGTTCTGCTCTTCCCTAGACTTCAGAAGAAAGTGGCTTCTGCCTTATATTTTTACACTGTATCAGAGTTCTGATGCTGTTTCTTCTGACCCTTATAATGATCTCTGCAGTGTTCCTGTTGCTCTTGCAGTTTGGACTGTGAGTTATCCAAACTCAGAGTACAGTGTGCAGTGTTCACTCAGCTCTGCTCTGTAAAATTAACTGTTGTGTATATTTTTATATCTCTGTATATACTAGTGTAAGAGGTGATGGTACCCTTTCATTCATGTCTGAGATTGTACACCCAAAACTTGAGTGGTAGTTATGTGATAATTTCTTTTCAGATGCATGCGATGTATAAAACTCCTAATTAAAATAAATGTTTGTGTTTACACTTTCTTTCTAAATTATATTTATGTATTCGAAACTGTTGCAATGACATTAACTGTATATTTTTGTTCTGCTTATATAGCTATTTGTAAACAGTAGGACTACTATCAATCAGCAGTCAGTAGGTAGGCAAGCTCCAAAATCCAGGTCAACGGATCTCTAGTTCCTGTCCAGAGTGGTAGTGGAAGAGGATATTTGTTTTTTTGTAACTGAAACACTTCTTTTCAGTAACAAAGTATTTCAAGAGAGGCAATCCTCAGTTTTTCAGCTTGAAAACTAAGCGAGCACTGTGGGCTGTAAGAGTTAAGCTCAGTGGGGTGCTATTCAAAGTCTTAGCAACAAGGTAAGTGTTGTATGCACATAAACTGAAACCTTACTCTGTTCAGCTTCTTAGAACCCCCCCTAAATCTGAGGGACACTGTGCCAACAGATGATCTACCCTACCCTCTTATATAAGAGGATATATAAAAATTACCATTTTGTCATAAGCTTCATGTGGCTGTATTGCAGAATAGTGCAGGATGAAGGTTCTGCTGACAGGCTGTCAGTACTTTGAGACAGTTTTACTGCTAAAAAACCTACTTCCCATAGTATACTGTAGAGTTCGTAAATCAAAGCACTGTGAAACAGTCAGCCCTTACCTGCCTTAAACATGCATAAGTGAAGCTTGAAAGGATTTTAGTATTTACTTTAACTGATTATTCTCCTGTAACTAGGTCTGAGAAGATGCACAGGGACAAAAGACTTAAAGGATAGATGTCTTTCTTTATATTGTTAGAGGTAGTTTGTACTCCATCTTTTGTTTCTTTTTGTAGTATGAGGTGTACATGACATCATAAATACACACAGATGCTGCTGAATTAATGACTACAGAATTTTTGCATTGTATCACAAAAGAAGTGTAAGTTAAGAGGATATTTATTTATGAAACCCTCATCCAGAGAGATTCAGCATCTTTAAAATTAGAGTATCTTCTGTATCTTGACATTCATGGTAAGTCTCCATATCTTGTACAGAAAACAGCTTCAAGGATTTTCAAAAAGGGGGAAGTCCAGTCAGCACTTGGTACATGAGTAGAGTATATTGAATTGGAAACCTCCCTTAAATTTTGAAAAAGCTGGAGACTCATTTGCATGATTCAAGATGGTCTGTTTAGAATTATAACACTGAAAACAGGGCCATGTCACCAAAATATAGAAAGTGGCAGTTTTACTCAGCCTAGAATTTATACACTGCTACTGATCTCAGATGTTACACGCAGCAAGAGACTTTAAGCTCCAGAAGATGAATTGTTCTAAAACCTGATTGAGCCTTCTTATCCACAAGTATTAAATTTCAGTATGCATTTCTATATGCCAGTTACAAAAGATGCTCAGATTCAATATTTAGTCATCCAAGAAAAAGTAGTTTCCACTCTTCTTTTGTTCCACATCCTGGGGAAGAAAAAAAAGTGTTACTTAAAATAGTCTTTGGCATACTTGAACATAGCTGAACTAAACAATGCCTGTCTAAATTCCTTTCTACTTCCCTTATTACTCTCATACTCATTCCTTGTGGTGTTCTCCAGCACAGCAAAAATGAACTGGTCTTCATTTTGTTCCTTATTTTAAAACCTTAGCCTATGTTAAACTGTCATGGCTTCCTCACTGTAAAGGTGCTTCTTACTTACCTTAATTGAATTGAGTTTGTTTATTCTTGGTCTGTAGTTGTTAGGGTCTCTTCTGAAAGTGATTTCAAGTTGAGATAAAAACTTATTCATTCCAGCCAAAAGAGTCTGAGGACTGTTAGGAGAGGAGAATGTTAGAAACAGCACGCACACTTCCCAGCTAAATTTTCAGAAGTTCTACGTTTGTACAGGCAGGTATGGCTGTAGTTTAGAGACAGCTTTGATTTCAATCCTGAGCTCATTCAGTTCTCTAAGCTGGTATTTGACACACCAGGATGTGCTACATTTTCAGTTAAATGATGTCTCAAATAAGTTAATAACTATCATCTTTCAGCAGGATCCCAGCATGTCACTACAAGTCTTCAGGCTGCTACCTTTTCCGCCTTTTCACTGAATATACACACTTCTGTGTTGGCACACACATTACTTGCATGAAAGGAAAAAAAATAAAGTTGCACCAATAGTGCATCATAATATATGGTGCTGAGAAGTAGTAGTTATGTGATTCGCTTTTGTTTCCTAATTCAAACAACTGT